>NW_025336348.1:3090951-3247046 GCF_004798865.1 Varanus komodoensis | reverse complement strand
TCTTCTTCTTCTTCTTCTTCTTCTTCTTCTTCTTCTTCTTCTTCTTCTGCCTTTGACTTTCCCTAGCATGACTTCATGATGGTGTTGGCCATCTCATGATGTGTCTCAGGTAGGACAGCCCCGGCTTTGTCATTTTTGCGTTTAGGGAAAGCCACTTGCTTGTTTTCCTGCCAGTCCAGGCTATTCACAAAGCTCTCCTCCAGCACCAGGTTTTAAATGCATCATTTTCCTTCCTGGCAGCTTTCTTCAGCATCCAACTTTCACACCCATATATTGTGATGGGGGATACAATGGTGTGGATGATCTTGGCCTCGGTCTCCAGTGAAACATCCTTACACTTGATGATCTTCTCCAGTCCCTTCATTGCTTCTAAGACTTAGTCTTCTTTGAGTTTCTCGGCTATGGGCTCCAATTGAATTGATGACTGAGCTGAGGTTTCAATTTCTTTGCTGTTAACAATACAGTTCTGTGATTCTTCTGTACTCACACTTTCTGTTTTAGATGGCTGTTTCACAGAGGGGGAGGGAAGGGGGCTGTGGTGCCAGTCAGAACGTAACACAGGTCCTCAGATCCAGCCTCCTTTCCCCCATAATCCCAGCACCTCACCAGCCCTTCCCCTCCTCTCCAAACCAAAGAGGCAACCAAAAATGTTATTTCAGCACTGGCCGCAAGAGCGGTGGGACAGGGGCTCTGCCTTTGACGTCCCAGCACAGAAGTTGCAGAACCTCAGAACTGGGGCACCAAATAATCCATGCCCCCCCCCGACTATGTCTGGAGGCCATAGGATTACACTGTATTCTAAGGTTGGGAACTCTGGTGTTTCTCCAAGGCTCGTGTGGGACGGTGACATGAGCATTTGTGGTGGTCAGGAAGATATGGTGAACTTACTATGAAGGCTGCAAGAGGGGCCACAGTTCAGAAAAAAATTTCTTTGCCTCTCCAAGCAGAGCTGGAAAAAAATGCCAGAAAGCCTGGAGCACCTCTGCCAGGTAGAGTAAAAAATAGTGAACTAAGTGAACCAGTTGCCTGATTCAATTTACAGCCATTTGGAAAGCCAGTATGAATAAAAACCCACCCACAAGCCCAGAGAATCTGGCAGTTTCCCACTCCCAGATGGATACCTCACACATCCATAGAGGGGGGAAAAAACCCTGTAAAGTAGGAGGCTGAAATCTGGGGACTTTATGACAATGTCCCAGAAGGATTCATTTGTAAGACTACTAATGTGTAAAAGAGTGAGAGCACGGGGAATGCTAGAATTCCACGATGTGGGATGAGTTAACTGAATAAGACTATAACTGTCAGCTCAGAAGTAAGCCGCATTTAGTTCCATGGGAACTATTGCAGTAAGGATTGCAATTTAATATCCATACGTCTAGGAACAAACACTGTTGAACTCAGTGCAGCTTATTTCTGAATAGGCTTCTATAATTTTGCACTGTAAGCCTGTTTGATCCACATACAGCCCCATCACCACCCCATCCCCATAGCAAAATGCAACAGCTCAGCCTTCCCAAACCCTGCCCTTCCGATGTTCCAGAAGACAATTCCTAGCATCCCTGGCCAAGCTGGCTGGGATGATGGAGACTGAAGGCCAAAAGCTTACGAAGGGCAGTAAACTGAGGAAAGATGCCACAGTATTCCTTGTAACAGCTTTTAGGTGTGCATTTGTATGTTTTCTATGACAAAAGACAAAACTGGAGGGAAGCTATTTATTTTTAAATTTTGTTCTCAATAGCAGAACCTGAGCAAAACTTCAGAAAGTTGCTTCTCCTCTGTATCTGGGGTTTTATTTTTACATTCTTCTCTTTTTGTGACTGCCTGAAGCAAAGAAGCCTTAACCAAGCACAGTAAAGAGAGAGAAAGATGGCAGCATTTCAAAAGAAGAAGAATTTTTGTCTTTTCTTCCACAGGTGAGATTGAAGTTTCTGGAGAGGGAAATCACTACACCATGGAAGTCCTGGCACAAATGGAGACAATTTTAGTGGGAATTTTGTGTTTGCTTGTTTCCTTTTCCTTTTCCCTTTCCCTTTCCCTTTTCTGTCAAAACCTCTTGTCAGATCTGAAAGCGAGACAGTATGGGGGCAGCAAAAATTTCTTCCTGATACCAAGGATTTCATATCCTAATGTGTGGCTTGATTAACCCTCATGAGAAGAGGAATTCTGCATAGCAGGCCCTCCTTCCATTCATGCATCTCTTGCAATAGCAATCTAACTTTGATCCAACCTGTCTTGAATGGACGGATGATGCTGATTCTCATTGACCTGTGCTTTGCTTGCATGTTCTGGTTGTGTGGATGAGCAAAAAGCAACCACTCATGCTTTTAATGTTGCACAGAATACCGACAAACTCTCAACTAGGAAAATTCAGTAGAGCATTGAGCATTCAAAGTAATCACTGATTATGAAGGCAAAGAAAACAAAAGGGTTGTCTTGTGTGCATGGGTTCTTCCCCCCCCCCCCCCCCCATTTTAAACTATTCCGATGGAAGAACTGCTGAAGGAGCATTTTGGTACCATTTGCCAGTCATGCTTTTCGCTTGTGTTAATGCATCACAGTTGTACTCTAAAACAATGCAAAGCAAACCTACATTATTGTGTTGTACTTCATGCCAGAATATTATGCAACCTCAGGGAAAAGTTAGTGTGAGGTTTTCACACTTCTGATTAAAGTTTACACTAGAGAGGTTTTAATTATTTTTTTCCTTATCTGCTCAAGATAAACCCCTCTGCCTTGTTAAGCAAACGCATGGTACAAGATGGCAGCTCATAAGTTACGTAGCTCACTAATGCTCTTTGACATAGCCTCACTGCAAACCTTAGCTGATTTGATTGCAAATTTTGGTAGTTTATTTATATATTTATACTATTTTTCCCTGATCTGTAGCTCCCTGCCCTGCAAAGACTCCCAGTACAAAGATGCCTGGGTGCAGATAACAATAATCCATACTCAAAGATTGGGTATGGATGGACTGTGGGCTGTTGCTGAAATGAGGGTTGTTGCGTTATGTGAACCCACTTACCCTAACAAGCCATGGCTTGTTAACTAGGAACAACCAATGAAGAGAACCCATGGCTTGTTGATGGGCTGTGAAATTTGGGTTGTTCACCATGGTTTCTTATCTCATGTGGGTTCGTACAACACTAAAAGCTGCAGTCCAGCAACAACCCGCAATTCAGCAACAACCCATGTTCAGCTCATGTAGAACCCTTGACTATGGGTTCTTGGACTGACTGAATCCCTTTCCCTTTCCACACATTTTGCATGCAATGGATGTGCTTTCTTACTCAACTAACAAGTCTAGGAGCACTTCATGTTCTTCTTCTCCCCCTGTTGATGGGGTGAGTAGGTGGTTGCGCTCAGCACAACTAACAGCCCACTATTTTGAACTGGAGTCAAAGCCAGAAAAGTCTTCAGAAGAATGCAATAGTTATGGTCATGAGTGGGAGAGTGGCTTCACATATTTGGGAGAAGCATTGTGATGCAGTGGTCAGATTACTGGGTTTGGAGCAGTTCAGATCCCCACTCAGCTCATGGGATGATCTTGGACCAGTCTAAATTCCCTCACACATTACAAGAAGGCGGAACTCTCTGGAGAAGACCATCATGCCAGGGAAAGTAAAGGCAGAAGAAGGAAGGGGTAACCAAACATGAGATGGGATGACTCCATGAAGGAAGCCATGGACCTGAATTCCCAAAAGCTGCACGGGGCTGTGCTTTGTAGGACATTCTAGCAGTCCTTCATTCATAGGGTTGTCAGTAGTCAAAAATGACTTGATGGCACATAACAACAAGCGATTTCAAGGAGTTGTTGTGAGGCTACATGATGGGTGGAAATCAGTATTGTATGGATTTGAAATTACAATTTATAATTGAAATAGGAATGTAGTAAGTGCACCATCCTATGCATGCTGGGCAGATAAAGGGTTTACAACTCCCAGCATGCCCCAGGATGGTGCCCTAAATTTCATGGCCATGTAGAAGTCTGTGCTCAGGTGACCTGCCTGCCAGTCCAGACTGCTGTCCAGGCGTTGGCTGTGGACCATCAACAGTTCTGGTGGTTCTTTGTCTCTGCAAGTGGACCCAACAGCCCTTCCACTAGAGGGCAGCATTCTGTACAAGAGGACACGTGATCATTCTACCTCCCTCTTTCTACCACTTTTGCAGACCCATCTGGACAGTCACTTATAAGTCTCTCAGACTAATCGACATGGTAACTGGGCTGTGATCTGTGTCATAAGGTCACATGTCATGTAGGGTTCTATGAATTTCTACATTTACACACTTTGTCAGATGCAAAGGTGAGTCCGGATTGGGAAAAGTTGCACAGTTTAATCCAGTTCCATTTCTAGGACAGGTGCTGATGGATGTTGAACACTCCTGCAGAAAGCTTTCTCTGCAATCCAGTGAAGTCATGAAATCTGCTAGCCAACAGCACTTGCATTCGCCTTCAAGTAGCTCATGATCTCTGGGGAACATAACGCGGGTTAATTATAACGTGCTAGCTCCATATTCCCAAATTTATAAATTTGGAGAGTGCTAACAAGACTATGACAACCTGGCTAGCAATCTTCTGAATCCGTAATAAGTGTTTCTCCCATCCCCACTCCTTAACAAGAACAAAATGTGGCAGGGATGAGACATTAATATATAGTATCACATTTGTCACTAAGACTTAGATTCTAAATTCAGAATTAATTTCAGTTTAATATGTAAGATGATGGATATCCAACTTTGTAGGGTTTTGTATCTTTTTAGAGACCAGTTTTACGGCCTCTGGGTCACTTCTGGAGATCCTAGGACTGCGTAGGGAAGCCCACCTACCATCAGAGACAGTACTCCAACCTCAGAAGAAGGAGTTTGAGATCTGTCCTGAAAAGCTACCTGAGGGTAAGCAGAAAGCGGGTACTTCAGTAGGTGGGGGTTGAAGAAGACCAGAAAGGCCAGTTTGCAAGACATCTTGAGCTTCCATCAGCCTCCAGAAAAGCAAGTCTACCAAGACTTGCCAAATTCAGAAGACAGGGAATCAAAGACCACTTCTGCAGCTTCTTCTGCCTGGCCAGCTTCAGCCTGGTAGGGCAGAAGAATCTTAACAGCTTCTGTGTTCAGGGGCTTTCAAGCAGCATGGGCACCATCAACTGGATTGCACCTTAGCATACTGATCTTGGCCGGGGTGGGTAAGCTTTACCTGTTGAAGTATTCTGCCTTACCTGGCAGGTAATCTGTTGGAGACTGCAGGTAGTAAAGCCAAAGGAGGGTGAGTGACTTGTTTTCTCTCTCTGCCATCCCTGCCAGCCTCTCTTTCTCTCTCTCTCTGTTCCTTCCTTGTAGTGATGTGCCGCAGAAGTGGGGCATATGGCTGAACTGATTGCTTGCAGAGGGTTTTTGAAATTAGGCTGAGGGCTACAGTCACAATTTATACAGCCCCCTCAAAAAAGGGATGGTAGTTTGCATAATATCTGCATATGCTTGATGTATTTTTTAAACCCTGCAATTTAAATGCCAAACTAAAGGCCTTTGGATCACATTTACAAATAGCAGCTGCCATTTAAATGCTGAGCAAAAGGTCAAAGAGGGGAATCTGATCCTATAGGGCTCCCCAGAAAGCCATGCCCTGCTCGAACCACAGATCAACAGGTGCTGACCTGACTTTTTGTGCAGGTTTTCCCCTCTGTTAAAATGATGAGATGCCTCTTCTAAGGGAAAGCTGCTGAGAACATTGGATTCCTCCTTGTGTAAGACAGCCATCCGAGTGGGATGGTGCGACGTGGTGTCTTGCAACAACAGGGGGTTGGACTTGATGGCCTTCGTGGCCCCTTCCAGCTCCACTATTCTATGATTATAAGACTTGCCATACTTATGCCTATCACAGCCCTGTGCTTTGGGCATCACGCATTCCAGAACCAGGGCATGCGAGCAGACTGAGCCAGAACCTGTTGGGTCAGTAGGAGTTCTGCATTGGCTTGAATCGGAAGAGTTGGGATTTGATGTGCAAGTGGGCTGGGACATGCAGAGAATGTTATCGAACAGGGAAGGATGGAAGCTGACATTAGTGAAGGTGGAAAAGCCAGAGGAGAAAAAGCTAAATAATAAGGAATTTGGAGTAAGGAGGGAATTGTGAGCTGCTGAAATCTGTGGAACGCTGGTCCCTGCGTTGAGCCACTGAGCCACAGGAGCCAGCTTTTCCATAAAGTGCCCTTTGGCCCTGGACTAATTCCCTCCACTTAGGCTGGCCATTGGCTCCCCGTGGACAGGAAGATACAGGAGCTCTTGCTGTACCAGCTGAGCTTTGCTTGGGTCTCAAAATCTTTCTGAGCTATCATGCACCTTGCCATTGTCCTATAGCCCTGATGTCCGGCTTGCTTCATGCCCCTGCCTCACAGTATTCTTCTTTGATCCTGACTTCCCCTTTGATTCAAATGACTGGCGCGGCCCCATGGCTCCTGTTTCCTGACATGGCTATTGGCTTACCCCTCCCTGCTAACCAAGCCCAACCTGGCAGAGGGGGATTAGAACTGCTGCAGTGCTTCTACTACCCTTTTCAAAAAGGGAAGTAGAAAGGACATGGGGAATTATAGACTGGTTAGCCTTACGTCCATTGTAGGAAAAACAATGGAAAGGCTCATAATAGAGAGAGATCTAGTGATGCTAGATAGGGAAGGGAGGCTGACAGCCGCACAACACGGCTTCCGCAAAAACAGGTCCTGCCATACAAACCATGTGGAATTCTGTGACAAGGTTTTGCGATGGCTAGATGGAGGGGATGCAGTGGATGTGGTATACCTGGATTTCAGCAAGGCCTTTGACGAAGTGCCCCATGATATCCTGGTGGAGAAACTGAGGAGTTTTGGGATACACCAAAGCACTGTCCGGTGGATTAGGGCATGGTTGACTGACCGAAAGCAGAAGGTAACCATTAGCGGGGAATCATCGGGATGGCAGCCAGTGACAAGCGGGGTCCCCCAGGGCTCTGTCCTGGAGCCAATCTTGTTTAATCTTTTCATTAATGACATGGAAGAAGGGGTGAACAGTCTGCTGATCAAATTCGCAGACGACACTAAAACTGGAGCAGTGGCCACAACTGAGGAGCAGGTACTCCAGATCCAAAAGGATCTGGACAGACTATGGAAGTGTGCAGGAGACAACAGGATGGTGTTCAATGTGGATAAGTGCAAGGTCTTGCACTTGGGGCATAGGAATAGCTGTCATAAGTACAGGTGCGCCCGCAACTGGAGTATTGTGTTCAGTTTTGGGCCCCTCATTACAGAAAGGATATAGCCAGGTTGGAGTCAGTGCAGCGTAGGGCCACAAGGTTGGTGGCCAGTTCGCAGGGGATGCCGTATGAGGCGAAACTGAGGGAACTGGGTCTCTTCAGCCTGGAGAACAGGAGTCTCAGAGGGGATATGTTGGCGACATACAGGTATGTGAGGGGATATCACATGGAGATGGGTAGAGATGGGTAGAGACCTGTTCTCCCCTGCAGAGGAAGGCAGAACACGCTTCAATGGAGCAAAGCTCAGGGAGCCTAGGTTTCATTTGGATGCCAGGAAGCACTTCCTGACACTCAGGACCCCGAGGGTGTGGAATGGGCTTCCACGAGAGGTCGTTGAAGCCCCATCAGTGCGGGTGTTCAAGGATAGGTTGAACGTCCACATGGTGGGCATGTCGTGAGTGGAGCCGGCTGGTGCCGGAGGTCAGACTAGATGGCCCAGGAGACCCCTTCTGACTTGCTCTGTTTTCTGTTTCTATGTTTCAACTGGGGATTGCTGCAGGCCAGATTTGTGGGTCATATCTTGCCCATGTTCTGGGCCAATAAGCCATGTTTCCCCATCAGACCTTTTTATTTAAACAATATCTTAATAATTGTTAATACTATTTATTTATTGGTTTTAAATTTTTAGCCAGGATGAATCCAGATTTTATATTTTATATGTACTTATCTGTACAATTGTTTATTTATGATGTTGGAAGCCATCCCGAGGCTCATGCGAATGGGACGGCATACAAAAATTTCAAATAAATAAATAAGCTGCAAGCAAACTTCCATGGAGCCTCTTCCTTTCCTTTCTATGTGCCTTAGCCCTGCTTTGACCTTCTGAATGACCGAGCCTCTTTCATTCTCTCTTCTGGACCAGAGCTCACCCTATCAGAAATTCACATCAGCAACTTCCCCTTTTTTTCTGTAAAGCCGGGGGTTAACCTATGGGAAGCAGAAGATGCAATCAGTAAAAGCAATGGAGCTGAGCCTGAGGCTGGGTCAGGTGGATTTGACCCAGAGCTGAGACTGGATCAAAGAGACTGGCTGATCCCAGTGTTGGCTTCCCATGGCTTAGCAGGAAGCCAAAGGGCTAAAACAGTGTGCTAAAGGTGGCCTGCACTGGGTGAGCAGGAAAAGGGGGAATTGCCCCCGCTGCTTCACATTCTCTAGGGCTGCATGGAAAAATAGCTTCAGTCTGGTTTTGACCAGAATTTATCCAGCTTGCACCTCCTTAAACCAGAGACAGAAACTCAAGCCATGATGGAAGACTGTACTTTTTGGAAATAAAGGAAAATCCATTTGAAAAATGTATGCTTTTGAAACATGTACACAAAAATGCATGGGAGGAAGATGCGCACACTAGAAATATGGTGTACAAGCAATATGGAACTGTGGCCTCTTGGGCAAAAGGAAAAAATAGCTCCAAAGCTCATTGAGCTTCAAGGTGAAATTCAGAGAACCTTCATCGGTGTGAGTCTTGTAGATTCACACATCCCTAGGAAAGATGCTGGTGATTGGACATCACAGGCAGCATCAGCTGGACCGGAGCGCTGACCATGGTACTGAAATCAGGGATTGCTGATGCATCAACCTCAAACAGCCAGGGAAGATTTCTCCCCTGCCTTCCCTCCCCCAGAAAATCATGGAGCTTGAATGCGGGGGGGGGGGGGGGTGAATGATTGACACCTGGTATTCAAATTATTACAAATTCTGCTACAGATATTTGATTCTGCAGATGCATCTGGAGTAAACATGGACCTGCTTTTAAGCAGTCTCTCCAGCCCATCAAGGGAGATCTGTGTGTATTACAGAGATTTGCATGCACAGGTTGAAAACAGATGTATATTCACTAGGCAGTGTTGCCCACACTCCATTTTGTGGCTCAGCCTTTATTCTCTCTTCCACATCATTAGCCACAGCCTTATCCAGGCCCCATGTAGACCAAAACACAAGCCATGCGCAAAAGGGTATTTTCCCCCAGCAATCATACTATGAATTATGAACCAAGAAGCCTCTTGTCATGCAGTTAGAACAAAAGAAGAAAGTAAGATAGTCTCACAGATAAATTGGATGTTTATTGTCTATTTCAAATGCAAAACTTTTATTTAGAAGCCTTCTGGAACCAGGAGAAGAGAAGGAAGAAATCCCCCACTTATTGATTGATGGGAAGTGTGAGCAGTGGAAATTCTTTTCTTTTACATCAACATGCCCTTCTGGGATCTGAGACTTTAGCACCCAAAGGCTTTGCAAAATCCATAAGGCCTGGAAACTTGGTTTCATTTTAAATGGAAGACAAAGATGTTCAGATCTGCTCATGTCAGATGATACTTCCTGTTATTAGAAATATTAGATTTTATCTTAATTGTGTGTGTAGTTAGCCACATTCAGTATAATTCATATTCAGAGGCAGTGCATGTCACATGCCACAAGCTCCTAGGATCTGCTTTGTCTCTGATTGTGCAAAGGAGAAAAAGCTTGCTTATTGCAAGGTGGTGGTGGTGATCCTATTATCATTCAATGAAACAGTGTCCAGTTAAATTCAAGAATGTGCTGTCCACTGGGGAATGGTGTAATTTGAACATTGTCATAGGCAATTGAATTATTTGTTCATTAGCTCGTTTCTCCCCTTTTCCTCCTGAGTTCTTCTGCCACATTAACTGAAGCATTTGCCTTGGAGAACATAAGCATAAAGGGGAAAGCTAGATGCAGAGAGCAAGCTGCTAATCATGGGGAAATTATAATGGCTTTTTCATGGTCCATTGTCATTTAGTTATCTTCATGGAATTACCACCCTCTATTTGCAAAGCATTCCCATTAGCATGGGTGCATCAAAGGCCTATGTATGCATTGTGTGGTTTGCAATTGCAGTGGAGGTAAAGGGCTACATACTCATTGCATACTGATGCAGTTAACAGCACTCCAAGGCTGGGGTTTTTGCTTGTTTGTTTTAACCTCAAAGCATCTTCAGGACAGGGTAATTTACAACACAGAAGCCACAGCAGCAGGGTATGTGAAGCGACAGAATCCAATGGGAGAGGCAGCTTGCAAGGAGTGTGCAGAAGAGAAAACTGGAGGGAAGTAACTAGTGGGGAGCCACAGGGTTCAGTCCTAGGCCTCGTGCTCTTCAACATCTTTATTAATGATTGAGATGAGGAAGTACAAGGAATGATAATCAAATCTGCAAACAAAACAAAACTGGGGAGAATAATGAACACCATAGAGCAGAGGCAGAAAACCTATGGCACACGTGCCACATCAGGCACATGGAGCGGTCTCTGTTGGCACGTGAGCCAAGTCACCTGAGCGCCGCCCCAGCAGCCAAGCATTGGAGAACAGCACATGTAAGGCCCATGCGCATGCTCAGAAAGGAGCAGCGGTGCCAGCCGATGACCACACAAGCCGCGACACATTCACTGTGACCCATCCAAGCTTTTGCAGGGTAGGTCAGTGGCTGACAACGTTGTAGGCATATTTTCTGGGACTGGCTGTGAGTTGTTTTTTCTAAGCTAAAATCTCAGTATTCAGGTTTGATTGCAGTGTTGACACTTTGCGATAAATACGTCTATTTTGGGTTGCAGTTTGCGCACACCTTCTCTAAAAGGTTTCCGATCACAGGGTTAGGATTATTAAAACGAGGTGTCCTGGCATGATTTTGACAGTTGGAATGTGTTTAGAATGGGCAGAAATGTTGAGCTGTGCAGAAAAAGCTACTCAAGGAAGGGTTTTTCAAAATCGCCCTCTTTTCAATGGAACTTTCGCCCTTTATTAGGGTTAGGGGTGTGCACCAGAGTAGGGTTAGGCTTAGAAAAATGAGGTGTCCTGGCATGATTTTGACGGTTGGAATGTGTTTAGAATGGGCAGAAATGTTGAGCTGTGCAGAAAAATCTACTCAAGGAAGGATTTTTCAAAGTTGCCCTCTTTCAATGGAGCTTTCACCCAAAATTAGGGTTAGGGGTGTGCACCAGGATAGGGTTAGGGTTAGAAAAATGAGGTGTCCTGGCGTGATTTTGATGGTTGGAATGTGTTTAGAATGGACAGAATTGTTGAGCTGTGCAGAAAAAGCTATTCAAGGAAGTCTTCTTCAAAGTTGCCCTCTTTCAATGGTATTTTACCCCTATATTATGGTTCGTGGAGTGACCCAGGGTAAGGTCAAGGCAGTGGTGGCAAACCTATGGCACACGTTCCACTGCAGGCATGCAGACCCCTCTATGTCAGCACGCGAGCCAAGTCACCCCAGCATCGCCCCAGCAGCCAAGCGTCAAATAACAGTGCACATAGGGGCCATGCGCATGCTCGGAAAGGAGTCGCTGTGCCAGGTGATGGCGTCACAAGCCGCGACTCATTAGCCATGACTTGTCCAAGCTTTTGCATGGCCTGTCAATGCGCTGCCAAAAATTTATATGCACATTTTCTGGGACTGGCTGTGACTTGTTTTTCCTAAACGAAAACCTCAGTATTCAGGTTTGATTGCAGTGCTGGCACTTTGTGATAAATAAGTGGGGTTTTGATTGCAGTTTGAGCACTTGGTCTGTAAAAGGTTCCTTATCACTGCCCTAGAGGATGGAATGAAGATCCAGGGCCACCCTGAATTTGAATGCTGGGCTCAAAGCAACAGAATGAGATTCAAAAGGGACAAGTGCCAAGACTTCTACCTAGGAGGAAGAAACCCAATGCATTGATACAAGATGGGGAATACGTGGCTCAGCAGAACTAAAAAGGAAAGAGACCTTGGTGTTACTGTGGACAACTGGCTAAATAAGAGCCAGCAATATGTTGCACCTGCAAAAAGGACATATTTATTTATTTATTTATTTATTTATTTATTTATTTATTTAAAACATTTCAATGTCACCCCCGTCGCAATAAAGCCTTGGGGCAGCTCACAACATAATTAAAACATATAAATAACAAATTAATACAATTAAAAATTAAAAACCCCAGTAACATCTTGGCTTAAAAATTTAAAAACCTATAAATACATAATAAGTTAACAATTAAAATAAGTTTTAAATAAAAAGGTCTTCGCCTGGTGCCGAAAAACAAATAACAACGGTGCCAGGCGGACCTCTCTGGGGAGCGCATTCCGTAGGTGCATTCCAATGCTATTTTGGGATGCATTAATAGAAGAATTACTTGCAAATCATAAGTAGTAGTAGTTCCTACTAGTACTCCTCACTAGACAGACCTCATCTGGAATACTGTGTCCAAATCTGGGCACCAAGTTTTAAGAAAGGTGCAGAAAAATTAGAAAGGGTCCCAAGGAGGGCAACAAAAATGATCCAGGGTTTGAAAGCACTGCTCTGTGAAGAGACATTGGGCGTGTTCAGCCTTGAGAAGAGAAGACTGAGGGGAGACATAATATCCTTCTATAAGTGCCTCAGAGGCTGACACAAAGAGGAAGGTCAAGATCTCTTCTTGCTGATACCAGAGTGTATAATCATAATCATAATCAACTCAAGTTGCAATGACCCAGATTCAGGCTGGACATCAGAAAAAGCTTCCTCATTGTCAGAGCAACACGACAGTGGCACCAGCTGCCTGGAGGGGAGGTGGGCTCTCCCACACGAGAGACATTCAAAAAGAAACTGGACAGCCATCTGAGTGGGATGGCGTAATGGGGTGTCTTGCAACAGCAGCAGATTGGACTTGATGGCCTTCATGGCCCCTTCCAACTCTGCTATTCTGTGCTTCTGTGATACGGAGCCACTGGTTTGTCTGCAGCTGCCAAGGTTTGCTCTGGAGTTCAGCATGGTGGGGCACAGGCTAAGGCCTGCAGCTCTTCAAGGGGCCCTTGACTCATGCTAGGTTTGTCCTTCCTGGCCAACCTAACTTCGTCCCTGGGCCAGAGCTGCTTCCTCATTAGCTGCCCCACTGGCAGGCCACTGGGATGAGAAGAAGCAGGGTAAACAGAGGCAGCAAAGAGAAGGTGGGCTTACACCGAGGGAGGGGGCCCACTGGGCATCTCCAATGGCACCTTCAAAGCCCAGAGCCAGCAATATTTGCAGCCTCTGCACAGGGAGGCTTTGCATTGCCTTTGTGGCTAACCTTCTCTCCATGAGTTCATCTAATCCTATTGCAAAGCCATTGAAACTAGCAGTGATCACATCTTTCTTTTAAGTGCTGCATTTCACACTGACTTCAATCATAGCAGCAGCAGGACTGCAGGAATAAAGTAGACTTTGCTTCCTCTGTCCTGATGCTAAATACAGGTAAGCACCATTCTGATGCAGGAAAAGGACAGTAGAAATTAAAAGCATATTTTAACTAGAGCTTTAGCTATTGGGCATTATAGAAATAATAATAATAATAATAATAATAATAATAATAATAATAATAATAGCAGCAGCAGCAGCAGGAACTGTGTTTATGTACAACTGGCTGCCTGATAGGACAAAACATTCGAAGCAGAAACAGAAGCAGGAGAAAGGGGAAGGGAAAGGGGAAGGGGAAGGGATGCTGCAGCCACACCCTGGCCCTGCTGCCACCAGGCCTGCTCACTGCTTCTTCCATCGCCTGATTCTCCATGGGGGATCCCTCAGAGCAGGGGCCGCCTCTGTGAATTTGAGAAGCCGCCACGTTCATCACCACCACGTGGGTCCTGGGGAGGATGCGGCTGGCCCCAGAACGGCTGCCATGGGGTGTGGCTAGTCAAAAGTGAGTAAAGAATGGGGCAGGGGGGATACTGAGGCTATTATTCATTTATTTATAACTTTTCTATACCATCCTATCACTGAGGTCTTGGGACAGTTTACAACAGATTAATACAATAAAATAGAAATAGAAATAGGAGTAGCAGTTGCACAGCATCCAATGTTAAAATATAAAACCACTAAATAAAACAGGTTAACAATTAAAATACTGGTAGAATAAAAAGGTTTTCACCTGATGCCGAAAGGAAAGAAGCGTTGGCACCAGGTGGACCTCTCTGGGGAGCATGTTCCCCAGTGGAGGTGCCACCACAAAGAAGGCCCTCCTCCGGGTAGCCACCCTCCTGACCTCTTTCAAGGAGGGCTCCCAGAAGAGAGCCTCTGCTCAGATCTCAAGAGGTGGGAGGGCACATAGGGGAGAAGGTGCGCCTTCAGGCATCCAGGACCCAAGCTGTTTAGGGCTTTATAGGTTATCACCGGCATCTTAAATTGGGCCCGTACTTCAATTGGTAGCCAGTGTAGGTGATAGAGGAAGTTATATGTGAAGGCTAGGAGGAACAAGACAGAGAAGGAAGGGAAGAGGGGCAGAAGGAGCAAGCTAGAAAGGGAGAGGCAGAAGACTGCCCTAACATTTTCCAAGTTTTTCTTCCAACGATTTTTTACAAGGGACAGATTGAGTGGTTTTCAAGGACGTTGTTGGAGCTCTTTGTGAGTGCTGCATCGGTGATTCTGCGGGGCTCTGGGCTGGCTCGTGGAGGGCTGTGGCCCCAAAGGCCAACTCTAATGGCCCTACTGATCTAATCCCCTTGCAAAAGCACCTAAGCTAGTAGCCCACACCACATGACTTGTGGCAGTGGGTTCCACAACCACTCTCGCATTGCATGAAGCACATGATCTGGGCTCTTAAGGTTTTGTTCATATAGCAAGCTCTTCGCACATACCTTTTCCTTGCAAGGTTTTTTGCCTCCTTCAGAAGAAGGAGAAACAGTGCCAAATATTGTTCACCTGCACACCCAGAAAGCCACACAAGTATGCAGAAAACCTGCTAATTTCCTGGGCAGCTCCTGCGGGGACTACGCAGCGCATTGTTTACGGGCCGGCTTCCTAAGACTTATAGAGGGGACTCAGTCAGCTTGCACACTGCAGATCTGGCGGCGGCAGGATTAGGATGAGAAGGGGAATTCAAATCAAGCAGAGTTCTTTTGCATGAACATAGTAACTGCATTATTGGTTTTCTTGGACCACTCTTGAAACAAAGCTGCCTGGGGAAATTAACCTCCCACTCAGTGAAGGGTGTAATAAGAATCTGGTCTAGCAAAGACCATTGTACGCCTCCAGTTTTCCATGCTCCATGCCATCGTTGTGATTTAATTTTTTAAAGAAAATAGCTTGGCTGTAAAAACACATACACACACGCACAAATAAGATCATCAAGGCCAATAAGTTGATTGCAGGTTTGGGAGGCTGACCAAGTGAATTACTTTCTCCTCTAAAAATAATGTGCACTTGGCATCCCATTTTGGCTGTTTTCCAAACTTCCTATCCTTAAAGCTCAATAAATATTGATTTCAGATGCTTCTTAGGATACTCCAGTTTGACTAGTTCCCTTAACATTTACTGGAGATAAATGTAGACATTTGCTCTCCTGTAGTGCTATGGCCCAAAAACTATTTTATATTCTTACTGTTTATTGAGGCTGAATGGTCATTTCAAACCCCATAAAGAGGTGGTAGTTTTCCTACAGTGCACAAGGAGGTATGATGGGATACATTATACCTGTAAATAATGAGCCATATTATGCTTGCAATGGCACATGGTAAATCACTCCTGTTGTACGTGCTCTGCTCTGCCTGTGTTGTAATGGGAGTCTAGGTGCTGCTCAGGCCAGAATTACAGGGTTCCAATGTGGACTGGGCTTTTCCTAGGGTCTGAGGCTAGTCTCTCTCTCTCTCTCTCTCTCTCTCTCTCATTTGTTTTTTGTGGAGGTAGAATCAGGAACAGGAGAGCAGCATAGACAGCTCCAAGTGATCCTGGGGCTGGAAACCAAACAAACTTATCTGGATGTTCCTCCAACACACAGCAGGTTGTGACTAAGCCTTAAGTAGGAGTTTGCTCTCCTTAGGCTGGTCAATCCTGACTAAGCCCTTTTCCCTTAAAGGGGCCTTGTCTGCTTTAACGATCTCAGGTTGCAAAACTGAGGGGATGGCTGAGGCAAGCTGGTGTTGAAGGATGGTGATGAACCTCTCTGAGATGCACTGTATATAAGATCACCAGCTAAAATACCATTCATTCACCCCTATAGTTTTAACTGACTTCAGTTCCAATGGGTTTAATAGATCCCTTACCAAGTATAATCAAGTCTGGATCAATTACAATGTTTTCATTATTCTTGCCTATTGCAATCACATTAAAAAAAGAAAAAGTACCTAAAAAACAATTAACCACTTTTCTGTCATTTGGGCATCCCCCCCCCCCACCAAGCCCAGTGTCTTATAATTTCATGTAATTTGTTTCACCTCAGCTTTGCTCATTGTATTTTTATCCTGCTGCCACTGATTCGTTATTATTGATGAAACATTCTGCATGTTTTTAATTTCAGTTAAAGACTGAAGAATGTAAGACACATCATGCTGGACTGGACCTGCAGTCCATCCAGCCCAGTCTATTCATGGGATGGCACCAGCTGTTTGCAAGATCTCCCGACCCGGATGGGTACAAGAATTCCACCTGCCCACGCTGCTCAGCAACTGGCACACACAGCCAGCAAAACTAAAAGCCACCAATAGCCTTGTCCTCCCTGAATTTGGCAATTTTTTAAGCTTCCCTGGACATTTCATTAAATGGGGATGCATATGTCAATGGTAAATAAATGCCCCTAAATATATATCCATAGGGAGGAAGAGAGGAAGGCAGGCAGGCAGGCAGGCAGGCAGACAGACAGAAGAGCTACCAAGCAAATAGTCCTCTTCACTGGAAAGAAAATTCCTCGTTTGAGATGCGGCTCAGGCAACACCATGAATCAGCTGGTTGCAGAGCTGAGTGATAGCATTTTAGTTACATCCCAGACTGGAACTTCCAGATGAGTCATCCTGGTGATTCTTAGTGAGCACATGTCTCCAGGGAGCGTTGGGTCTACAGCAGATTTGAAAAGAAGTGAAAACTGCACAGTACACGTACCAAACGCACACACACATGCATGTGATAAGCTTGGTAAGATGACCGTGGAGTTCTCTGAGCAAATAAAACCTTACTTCTCTCAAATAAAGACATAAAAGTAGAGGCAGCCATCCTGGTCCATCAGAAAAGGGAAAGAAAATCTACAATGAGGCAATACCTTCCTTGGGAGTTGGACTCACCAAAAGCCAGCAGACCTGGCTGTGCGCTACACGTCTGCGCCGACTTAGCATTGTGATGGCATTTTACACTTCGTGTATCAATATGTACAAGTTATAAAACCCTCTAGGCTAATCTTTAAGAGGATGAGTACATCATTTGCATGCAGAAGGCAGGCTGCTCAGTCCCTGACATAGCGAGTGAAAAGGTATATCATGGCAAGAAACTGCCCGAGAAACTGAAGAGCTGCTGCTCATTATGGTTGTAATCTGGTTTTAATAGATATTTATATTTCTTGGCTTTTTATATAAATTGTCTTGGGATTTTATAATAATCAGATGGTATCTTAGAAATTTTAAATAAATAGATATGTGGAGTGGAGTGGAATAGACAGGTCCTAGCTTAATTGCATTCAATGGGACTTACTCTCAGACAAATGTGCTGGCTGTAGGTAGAGATTGCCCCGTGCCCCATGTGGCCGTAGCTGACTGAGGTTTGGACCCTGCACTTCTTGGCTCACCCAGGTAGCTGCTGCACTGCACAACCTATTCCCTACAGGCAAGGGAGGTGACGAGATTGGTCTCTGCCCCACCAGTCTGGGAACTGTCAGAAGGAGTGGGGAGACCCAGGACAGAATCCCCACTGAGCCATCCCCAGAAGCTCATGGGCTGATCCCAGGCCAGTCTCCCTCTTTCGGTGTTGCCATGAGGGTCTAAAGGTAGGGTGGAAAGAGGACTAGGAGGCCCCCTAGAGCTCCAGGTAGGAGAAGCAGAAACACAATGCCATCATCAGGGCATTCTTCTTTATCATGTTGTACTTAAGGGTTTGATATTTGTGAATCATGCAGAGAGATTGTGCTACAGGGTGGTATAGAAACAAAGAATTACATAAAGGGGGTTGAGTTTTTATCAATTTGGAAGGAGAGCGGGACCACCCGTAGAGCAAATACTAGCTTCTCTACATATGCTGGGACTCCCCAGCAATGCAGATGTATCTAAGTGGAGAGCCAGTGTGTTATAGTGGTTAAGGGAGAGAGACTGGGACTCAGGAGATGTGGGTTCTGGACCCCACTTGGCTGAGAAGCTCATTGGGTGACTCTGGGCCAATCAGACTCTCAGCCCAACCTACCTCACAGGGTTGTTGCAGAGATAAATAGGACAGAAGGAGGATTATGGGTACACTGCATTGGAATCCTTGGAAGAAAGGGAGGATATAAATCGGGCAACTAAATGCGCCAAAAGAAAAAGTTCAGAGAAGACCAGCCAGGCTCAGTGGTCTGCAGAAGCAATAGAAAGCTGAGGGTTACCTGCAAGAGAAGAAACTGGAAATGGAAAGGAAGGGGAGTTTCAACTGACTTGTGGAAGAGCTCTGGAGCTTACAGCTTCCCAATGGAAGGCATAGCAGGCTAGGAGCCTGAACAGGGTAAGCGGGGCTGAACAGCCCTTCCCTCAGGCAAGGTGAGGCAGCCACCTCAGGCGGGAAATGAGGCAGGGAGCGCTGTGGATGTGTTCAAGGGCGGTGCTGTGTGGAAGCCACACAATCTGTCCTGCACCCCTTAAGTGAGCTTGGAGGCCTTCGGTGTGGGGAAGGGAGCTGTTATCCCTTCACAATGGTGGCTGTCTGACCACTTTTTAACATGGAACGAAAAGAGAAGGTAACCATTAGTGGGGAATCATCGGGATGGCGGCCAGTGACAAGCAAGGCCCCCCAGGGCTCTGTCCTGGGGCCGATCCTGTTTAATCTTTTCATTAACTACATGGAAGAAGGGGTGAACAGTCTGCTGATCAAATTCGCAGACAACACTAAAACTGGAGCAGTGGCCACAACTGAGGAGCAGGTACTCTGGATCCAGAAGCATCTGGACAGACTGTGGAAGTGCGCAGGAGACAACAGGATGGTGTTCAATGTGGATAAGTGCAAGGTCTTGCACTTGGGGCATAGGAATGGGTGTCATAAGTACAGGTTAGGGGACAAGTGGCTGGAGAGCAGCACTTGTGAAAGGGACCTCAGGGTGCTGGTTGACTGCAGACTAAACATGAGTCAGCAGTGTGATGCGGTGGTCAAGAGGGCGAATGCCACCCTTGGTTGCATAGCCAGAAGTGTGGCTTCTAGATCCAGAGAGGTATTACTACCACTCTATATGATTCTGGTACACCCACAATTGGAGTATTGTGTTCAGTTTTGGGCCCCTCATTACAGAAAGGATATAGCCAGGTTAGAGTCAGTGCAGCGTAGGGCCACAAGGTTGGTGGCCAGTTTGCAGGGGATGGGGTCTGAGGCTAGACTGAGGGAACTGTGTCTCTTCAGCCTGGAGAAGAGGAGACTCAGAGGGGATATGTTGGCGACATACAGGTATGTGAGGGGATGTCACATGGAGGTGGGTAGAGACCTGTTCTCCCCTGCAGAGGAAGGCAGAACACGCTCCAACGGAGCAAAGCTCAGGGAGCCAAGGTTTCGTTTGGATGCCAGGAAGCACTTCCTGACAGTCAGGACCCCGAGGGTGTGGAATGGGCTTCCACGAGAGGTTGTTGAGGCCCCATCGGTGAGGGTGTTCAAGGATAGGCTGGGCGTCCACATGGTGGTCACGTCGTGAGCGGAGGTCAGACTCGATGGCCCGGGAGGCCCCTTCTGACTCGCTCTGTTTCTATGTTTCTATGAGAACACCAGCTTGTTGCTTACCTTTGGCAGCAAACATTAGTTTTTTTATTTATAAAATTTCTGTATACCATTCTTACAGCCCTGCTGGATTTCTGAACAGTTTCTTCTGCTGCCCCTGAGGGTTCAGTGAAGATATATTGTACTAGTGTACTTTCTTCTTTACTAGCCTGCCTGGTCACTGAGGTCACCTCCTGGCATGCTCCTGATGGTTCCTCAGGTACGTATGACCCAGCTAGATTCCACCTGGAGAAGCACCTTCAGTGCAGCATCTCCATTTCTCGGGGATTCCCTTCCCCCGAAGGTCACAGCATTGTTTTCAGCATTGCCAGAAAACATGCTTATTCCAGGAAGCCTTCCTGAGCTAGTTAGCCATGCTTTCTATTATTGTGTTTGATTCCTTTGATCTGCTTGATTCCCCTTTTCTGCCTGATCTTTGTATTATTCACCACTCTGGAATCTCCTTACCACAGTGTGGGGTGGCAGAGAAACGCTGTAAACACTTAAAATCTGCAGCATGTTGCTACAGATCTCACGTGTATAAATCAAACACAAAATACCCCTTCAGTTACCATTTTTTGGCCAGGCCAACATTCTGAAAATTGGAGTTAATATTTTCTTGCAGGGAAAGAGAGGGGAAAGCATGCCAATGCATTCCCAATGGAGAAGTGCACAAGTAGAGCCATGGTGCCCCACAAATCATTCCCTTTTCCTGGAAACTTTTTTTTTAAATAGACATGTGGAGGTAGACAGCCAAAGGACCCCCTATCAATGCCCATGAGCTACAGCAAACATTTAGCACCTCTGGTTCCCTTTTGCGTTGCTCACGGGTGCTTTTATTGGAATGCTTAGCCGGGGAGCGGTGATGACTCTATTGCGGGAAGTACCACACGTACACAAATAGTGAGGCGGGCTTGAGGGTAACCCCAAGCTTGGAGACCAATGGCACATGGCGATAACCTGGAAGCAAACCAATGAGAAAGAAAGATTTGATGAGAATGCACCGTGACGTCTAACACAGGGAGCAGACATCTGCTGGTAGATCTCTGGGTGATTTCCAGTAGATCTCCCAAATATTTAACAATAGTGGGTTATAGTGGAAGTGAGCAACAATAAAGCAGACATAGCTCAACCAAGCTGCGGGAGAATAACAGAAAAGCAGGGGAAATTTCCCAGAATGATTCACACTTCTTGATTCTCTGCATGAAAATCAAAACTCACAAACTCAAAGAAAACATTTAGGGTATAATCCTATGCATGTTTAGAGAGGAAAAAAGTCCAACAATTCCCAGCATGCCCCATGGCAGGCTGGAGCATGCTGGGAATTACAGCATCTTTTTTTCTCTTGCAGTCCTTAGATTGCAATCTGATACTTGTTTGCCTGGCAGAAAACCGCACTGAATTCAATAGGACTTTCTTCTGAGTTGCCACGTACTGTTAATTAATGGTCTTGATAAAGCATCCCAAGAATGGGGTAGTGACCCTAATTTAGATTAGGTTGGAGCTATTCCATATACACTAAAAATCAGTTCTAAAAACAGTGCCTTGAACACCTTTTCAAAATTTTGCTCTAGAAGCAGTACAGACCCCACAGTAAGAAATGAAGGTCTCCCTCCGAAGCCAAAACAAATCCACAAGGTTCAGTTTGTAGACTCTCAGAAGTATTTGGACCCTTGAATTGCATGAATATATCTTCCCTATCAGAATGAAGAGCATCACCCTCGTTTAATGGCTCGCTCCCAGCACCAAGGTTCTGATGCACACATGGAATGTACTTTGTTTTGCAAGCATGCAGCTGCATGTGGGGACAGCAGGTGGCGCAGTGGTTTAAACCACTGGGCTGGTAGATCGAAAGGTCGCCAGTTCGAATTTGCACAACGGGGTGAGTTCCCGTGCTCCGTCCCAGCTCCTGCCAACCTTTCAGTTCGAAAGCATGCAAATGCAAGTAGGTAAAAAGGTACCACTTCAGTGGGCAGGTAACAGCATTCCATGTACTTTGGTGTTTAGTCATGCCGGCCACATGACCACGGGGACTGTCTGCGGACAAACGCTGGCTCCCTCGGCCAGGAAATGGAGATGAGCACCGCCCCCTAGAGTCAGGCATGACTGGACATAACGTCAAGGGAAAACCTTTACCTTTACCTTTTGGCTGCATGGGAGTAGATGGCAACTCATGTAGAGGTTCAATGGCCATGATCCAACACAAGTATGAGGATGCTTAAATGGCCATAAGTACACTTACATCTCCATCGGCTCATAGCTTGTCTGCACATGCATTTATTTATTAGATGTATATCCTGCCTTTTTTTCTTATAAATAATTGAAAATGACTTACAACATTCTCCCGCTGCTCTCAATCTGATCCCCACAACAACAACCCTGTGAGGTAGGTTGGGCGAAGGGTCTGTGACTGGCTGGAAGTCACCCAATGGGCTCCATGGCTGAGCAGGGACTAGAACCCAGATCTCCTGAGTCCCAGAGCTGTGCTCTGAACCATACCACCACACTGGCTAGCTCATTCTATCAAAGGAAAACCTAATATGTTTCTGTAATGATAGGTAACTTGTTGTTTCCTTCTGACAAAGTAGGAATTAATTCAATTTAGCTCTTCTCGAAAGAAATAATCCTTGCTTGGCACTTGGGTAATGCTTTCTGTTTTGTATTGCTAACGTCATACTGGTAGATATGAATGTATTTGCATCTGTGGCATTTCTAGTGCACTGATATTGATAAATAGGTGTCTTTTCCTTCCATAATAAAGTTGTCAGTTGTAGTTTGATAGCACATAGACTTTGTCATCTCATTAGAGCCTAAATATTTTATGATGGTTCATGTGGTGTGAAATACAACATAATAATGCTATGGATATTTTATCGTGTTGCACATGTAATATTAAACTCAAAAGTAATACTTTATTAACTGAGTTTTATTGGGGGGATTGTAAATATGCAAAGAAACAACAAACCATTTGACTGATCTCTATCACACAAACTTTTAAATTATCCTAAAATGCCTGAATTAGTTAAAATGCAGCTTTGGTCTATGGCTGATTTTTGAACAATCTAATTCCTCTTAACAAACGCAGCGTATTTTTTACCCGAGTAACATTCAGTTGCAAGCCTGAAGGTGCATGCAGTGCCAGGCAACTGACATGAAATGGTGAGAGGGACTGGGGCAAAGAAAGGGAACATCGAGGTCTGTCCCACTTGAACTCTCCACCAGCCCACAGGGCTAAATGACCTCAGCTGCCCTTCAGAAAGGAAGGTCTGGTGTGCGTCTTGTACCAGGGGAGCTGACCGTGGTGCTCACATTCTCTGGAGGATTTTAGCCTGTGGTTCTTCCTGTATCTGCTGACTTCCATGACTACTCTAAGCTTCTTTGGGGGATCTAGTCAAGCCCCAGGATGTAAATAAGATAAACAACAGCATAAATCAGCACACATTTGCTTCTCACTAGGTCGCAGCCCCAGACTAGGACCCTCCAGATCTTCTGACAAGATCTTCTGTCCTTGGCAATAAATGGCACAGAGATAAATTTCTAGATGCTGTGCTTGGTTTTGCATTTGTCTTTTGAAAAGTCCTTAGGACTGAGTAAGATCAGGGATGCAGGAATGCCTTTTCTAACTAAACATTTGGAATTCCGCGTGATGATCGCCTTTCTTCACCCCAACTCCTTTTTATAGCTGGACATTTGTTGGACAAGGGGATTGCTCATGAAAACCCTCCTCAAGAGTGTCTTAGTTGCATTTTTTGCAAGGTTTTTTAGAAGGTTGTTTTTTTGTTTAGTTTTGGGACAAGCCAGAAAATTCTAAGGACCTTCATTTTATTTAATTTAATGCTGGGGTGAAAGGAAATAGGGATCAGGAATTCTCTAAAGAGGTGGACAGAGTAGGGAGCTCTGGAATCTGCATGTGGCTGCTGGCCTATCAGTTAGTCTCTTTTGGGGAATTTTGTAAAGAAGGGGCCCATCCACTGGGAAAGTCATATCTCTTTCCAGATCCACAAGAGGTCCTGATTCCCTGCCTGTCTTACTTCTTGGTTAGCACCATCTCCTTTGAGCTGGGTTTGGTCCCAGGGCCTACAGTCGCCCGCTAGTGCCCTGCATGCTTGCTACCTCGATGCTCTTACCTTTATTCATGCTCGTAAGGGGCAACGTAAATTGACCGAGGAAGTCATTGGCTGTTAATGCCATCTGATCTTCTACTACGAATCGTACTAAGGCAAGATCTGGAACCTGGACATTAAATGTGAATGTTTCGTTCCATCTAGGATTTAAAGCTGGAATAAACAAAAGAGGGAAAACTAGATGGAGAGACAATTAAAGCTTCGACTTCAGTCATGACTGGTGCTAGAACAATGCACAAAGACCTCTCCTTTCCCACCCCCTCAACAAATGCCAGCTACATATTTCAGAACCTTTACTATTATCCAACAGATTTTCACCAAGCTTGGCATCATAAAGAGAGGAGTCAATGAATTACAGTTGAACAGTTCTGAATTGTGAAGAAAATAATGTGATAGCATATTTTTGCCAGAACTCAACCACTAAAAATGAATGTGAAAAGAATCAAGCAGGTGCTTTCACCTCAAAATCTCAAGCTTTTAAAAAATAAATCTCTCCAGAAGACAGAAGGGCCATTACTGGTATGCTCATATGCACCACGCATAACCCAATAAGATGTTCCCTTGCACAACTGCCATTCATTTCAGTGGAGTTTACATGGCAGAAACACCTTCTGGATTGACCAGAGTGAACTTGAGTAATAAGGAAGGTTTCATACATTAAATTTTAGATACAGTCACTTCTCTTGATGCTTCTGGTCTTCTTTTCAAAGCAGAGTCAACACATCAAAAATCTGCACTCTTCTAGTCTTGTTTTTTATTTCCAGCATTTGATATGAGAACATTGATGCACAAATGCACTGATGAAGCAACATCGAAAAGCAAAATGCACATGACAGTTGTGGCAGTGTGGGTGCTCATGCCCACATCTGTAGAACATTGAAGGAAAGGAATCCCAGTGCAATCATGCACATCACATTATCAAGAGCACTTCTTTCCTTTTTTGCACTTTTCTGTTTTGCACATGCATATCTACACTTTGGTTACACAGAGATCCCAATGAACAGAAGGAACTGAAAACAGAGGGAGGTTGTGCTCTCCGCATTCAAGAATTCACCTTCAAAATTCTTCTGGTTAAGCCAGAATACAGGTGGGAGTGGAATGCGGGGTAGAGAGAACCAGAAGAGTAAAAGTGAAGGAGAAAGGAAATCCTTTGGTCCCTATTTGAGGGATGCAAATTCACTCAGATGACACAGCTCATGGTCCTGTGGTCAGACAATACTTTGCCACTTCTTTATGTGATGCACCATCACAAAGAGGTCAACCTCAACAGGCTTTGTAAGTTATTGAAGGAAACCCTAACCCTAATGCTGCTAGACTGAGCCTAGAGGGCCACAGGATAATTTGGAGTTCCAGCTTCAATTTTAGAAGCTTGCTCCATGGGTAGAGCTGGAAAGAACAGTGCTGGCTACAATTCCAAGGGAATAATAGCCACCTTGTCGACAGGCTTCTGGAGGTGAGAAAGACATCAGGAGGGAAGGAACTGGATCTTCCAGTGCACACCCCATCCTGGCAGAGCCTCTGCTTTCTCTCAGCCATCTAAATGTTTTGCAGTTTGGAAGAAACTTGTAGGAGACCTTCACCTCTGCCCTCCTCCTGCACTCAACAGAATACCCATTATCCTGTGAGTTTGGAGAGTCCTGGGCAGCATCCCTGGACTGTGCTACCTGCTTCTTAGCCAACTCAGCGTACCATTGTTCTTTACGATAGATGTTTGCTGTTTTACAGTATCTCCGGGAACACCATGGATTTCTATTTTGACCACAGGATCAGCTTTATTACTCTTGGAGAGGTTACTTGGAGGCAGCTGATATCCACTAATAATCTGCAAGAAGGAAGAAAAAACATAGCCCCAGATGAATGGATTGCTAACATGCGCAGAAGTGTTGACTCATGGCTTTATCATTTATCACGCATTTATCAGCTGGTCCATACAGTGGACACTGGTTCCCTCCAAAGCCATGACAAGGCAAACCTTAAAGTTCCAAGATGGCCGATGGTCCGAAGTTCACAAACGATGAGAGAATTGCTCCTCTCCAGTTACCTGCAGATGACCCAAGATTTTATACAATTCTTACTGAGTTTTGCTTCCCCTAGTTGCCTTTCTTTTTTCCTAAATTAAAAGGCCCTCAGCCTTTAGTCATTTATCCTTTGTGGAAGGGGGTTGTTGAAGAATTCACTCCATCCTGGATATCATAAATACTAATGCTGACTCTTCTCTGAGTGCCAACCCCTTAGGCTGAACTGTCCTCACATCAGGGCAAGGTACAACCTTCACGGACAGCCCTATGGAGATTGTTTTACAGTAGTCTAGCCATATTTGATTATAATTCATACCATCAGTATTCCCTCCATTTCTAGCATCCAGCCTATGAATACCATTGCTTCAGTTATCAAAACACTAGTGACTATGCACAGGAAGGAACGTGAAGGTTTGCAGAAGCACAAACCAAAACAAAACAAAAACTTGAGAAGAAGAGTTGGGGAAAAGGATCCAGAGGAGAACAGGTCAGTGAAAGCTGGACATGTTCAGTAGGTACAGAATACGGATTAACCCAGTCAAGGGAGGAGATGGAAAACCAGGCAGAGAACAGAATGGAGGGGCATGACCAGAGAGGAGCACTTCAAACTGCAACCTTTTCTTGCAGGCTCATCTTGTTCTTTTTAAGGGCCATTTTCTGTACCTGTACCAAAGCCAGGGTGGCCTTGTTTCCTGCTCTCCAGAGGACTGTATTTGAGTGCGTTCTCTATTTGAAGGCCTGTGTGCTCCAAACCTGGCTTAGAGATAAAGGATTGCTAAAGGTACTCTTGCTTGAACTTTGCCATCGTTGCTGCCCTCCCCTCCCTGCAGCCAGAATGCTCCCTGCCCCATTTCCTGCCTCTCCTAGGTCAATCTTCCACGCTGGGTGGGGGGCAGGCAGCGTGGTTCTCCCTGCACTGGCTGGGAGGGTGCGAGTTCTTCCAGGGCCCTGCCAAAGGAGCCCCTCCAAGGTCAGAGCGCTGCCTCCAACCTCAGAGGGATGCCCTCTGAGATACTTGCCCCAGGCCCATGGGGTTGCTCTCTTAAATTGCCCACAGTTAATAGCACCTGGACGACCACAGACATACAGCATACCTGGTCACCGTCTCCCCACAATGGTGATACGTCCTGCGTTTCTATTTAAAACCTAGCAATCATTTCTAAATGTGCACATATGCATATAAATTAGCATGTCAAATATGCAAAGCTGTGTCCTCTTCGGGTCCATGCATAAGTGGCCACCTTAACCAGATAAACAAAGCTGTTTTAGAAAGAGGTTGATTAACCCATTATGGTAATGTGCAGACTGGTAGTATATGGGACTGAAACTGAGAAGCTCCGTCCAGGCAGCTTGTAGCTGTATAGTTTATGTTTTGTATTTTCAGGCATCACACCAGTGCCTTGCCTATTGTGTCTTACAGTTCTGGAATAAGGGAACTGTACTTCTTTTTTAAGTCTCTATTCCTTGGGATAAGTGGCCATCACTAGGCCCTCATTTCTGTTTATTATAGAGTTGCACTTCATGCTGGCCCTCTTAGCAAATGATTTGGAAGACTGAGGTAGAAACAATTTGGTGAAAATTTGACCCAGAGATTTCATTAATACCTCCCAGATGAATTATGCCCTCTAAGTCAATGATTTGAATGTCATTCAAGGTTGCTTTTCAGTTGCATGTGCACAAGCACATGTGTTTGTGTGGTTATTGCCTTTCTAAACACTGGGCTGAGGTTGAATTTACCCTGCGTTCTGCTGTTTTAAGTTTATCTTAGTCTTTTTCTTTTTCTTTTCTTTTTACTCTTCAGTATAGCATGTTGTTACTTTTTATTACTGTGAACTGTCCTTCTGCAACCAAGAGTTCTCCAGACATGTTGGCCTGCAAATCATCTCGTGCTGGTATGAATAATGGGAGTTGTGGTCTGATATACCTGGACAACACCAGTTTTGGGGAAAGCTTTTGTAAAGTATTCACAGCTCAAACAATGAAGCGTGTTCTGCACATTTCGTCAATCAATCAATCAATGTTTGAATGCTGAGTGTTCTTATAACTGAATACCTCATTTCCAATTACATACGATATAGCTGGTGATATTTTCCAGGACAACTCAATCCCACGAGGAAAGCTTTTTAATGCTGGATATGACACAGCTCTCTATGGTGTGATAATCTTTAAATCTCCTGGTTCTTCCAGCATTATAACCATTTGCTTTACTAAAAGAGTGTTCTAACATCATCTCCTATAGAGCGCAATCTCACTTCGTGTCAACAACAGGAATCCTCCATTAACTGCTGTGGAAGGAGGGAAACCATCGGTAATGATATATGATTTAAATGCTTTAAAAAGAATTCACTTCCCAGAAACATAAAAATAAAATAGATCGACTCAGTGCAGGGGCCTCCAGGACCTACGACGTGTTGGTGGACAACTGGGAGACATGAAACTGTGTATAAAGGCTGGATGGAACCCCCTGCTCTCATCCTATTCGCTCCGCATTAATTGATCTCTCAGTGGCTCTGTAGTTCATAGATCTTTGAGGGGACTTCAGAATATAATCAGGGTTTTCTTAATCAGAAGATTGCTCATGGCAGACAAACCACTACAAAATAAAATCTGTAAGAACAGCACAGTGTTACAGCTATTTGTCATGTGGGTGTGAGAGAGAATTTTAAAATCTTTTGTTATTGCTAGGATTATACTGGTGAATACTGTATATTTAATTTCTTCCTGCAGTTGGAACCAGACTTAGTCAAATCAATGGGAATTAAATGGGACTTGGGTATGTTAGAAGTATGAGCTGGTGCAAGTCCAACCCAGAATATTAAATGGTCCTTTTCTATCACCTCCCAAAAAAGCTTACCCAAAGTTGTTGTCATTTGCAGTAGCAATAAAAAGAAAAAAAATGGGTTGGGCAAGGACAGCTTTTTGATCAAATATTGACATGAAAACATTGGGTTGGAATCAGGCTTAATCATGACTGGAGTAGACCCACTGAAAACAATAGGACATGTAAGTCATGAACTTCCATTCCATTAATTTCAGTGGGTCTACTCCAAATATGAGTAAATCTGGACCTGGTCATTAGCTATTGGAAGAGCTGTGCTAGGTCAGACCTGGCATCTCTTAGGAAGCATCCTGTTTCCAAAGAGCAGTTAGCAAAATGGCCCTGGAAACCCTACAAGGAAGGCATGAAGGCAGCAAATCTCACTCACTCCACGCCACGAACACCAGGCAGTGCCAGCTCTGAAAATGATGGCTTCGTTTAGGTAGTAACACCAGTTCTTCATGAATTAGCATAATTCTCTTTCAGAACTACCTCAGCTACTGCCCTTCATTACACCTTACAGGAACTTATTCCACTGATGTAACTATGCACTGAGTCAAGAAAGACTCCTAGGAACACAAGACAAGCCCGGCTGGATCAGACCAGAGGTCCATCTAGTCCAGCATTCTGTACACATGGCGGCAAACCGGTTTCCCACAGGATCCCTCCAGCAGGATGGGTGTGAGACCTCCTCCTGCCCGAGCTCCTCAGCAACCAGTGCGTGCAGGCATCCCATCTCCGGTGAAGGAGGGAGCACATGGCCAGCAAGGCTAGTGGCCACTGATAGCCTCCTCCTCCATGGATCTGTCCAGCCCCTTTCATCTGATGGGTGACCATCTCCACATCCTCTGGCAGCTGAACTATATGCTGTGTAAAGAAATCCGTCCTTTTATCTGTTCTAAACCTCCCACCAATCAGCTTCATGACTGCCTATCACTTTCACTGAAAGCCGCCACCACCCAGAAAAATAAATTTAATGTCATGGGGGATGGAGAAAAATCTCTGGATTTGTTTCAATGCATTTAACAAAACATTGACAAAACCATTCGTAGAAGCTGGCACCCATAGCAAGAAGTGCTTGTTCTGTAACCAGACTGAAAAAGAAAAACACCCTCAAAGCACCCCACTAAAAAACAGTGGTATTTAATAACCTGCCAAATGTCTTTGATAACTATTTGCAGCTAGCTAGCTGTGGAATTTATAGTATTCAAGGTATAGTATTTTCAACAGTACACATAGGGAAGTACCAGGAAATATTGCAGATAATAAATCAAACTTGCTTGATTTATTTTTGTTCCAACAGGCAATTTTCCAGACCCATCTCTGTATATGAACATCATGGCCTGCCCCTGAAAGGTTTAATTCAATTTGCCATTTTTATGTGCTCACAGTAATGTTCTAAATTGTAGCAAAAGAATGACCTAGATGTACTGGGAATGAAATTCATGTAAATAACCGCCTTTAATGGGGTTGCCTTTAAGCAGACCGCAAGAACTTTGGGAAATCCAGTTTAGCTCTTGCATGCTTCATATTAGCTTCCATCCCAATATCATTCTAGGTCCTCAGTTATGGGCACTAGATCCTTTTAATTTTGCTGAGCTTTACCAGAGAGATAGCAGTCTGTCCTGTGGCAGAAAGGCAGAAGAAGCAGGCCTTCTCCATGGTGGAAGCCACCTTCTGAAATGCCCTCCCCTGGTATTTGAGAAATGGCAACTAGAGCATGCTTAGGTGCAAGGTGAAAACCCAACGCTTTGCCCAAACCTTCCACCAGTGAGTGTTCTTTCATATATTCTAGGGAGCGGTCCTAAGGACGGTGCCCTCATGGAGGCCCCTACAATTCCTATACCCTGCTGGCCTGAAGCTGACAGGGTGCGGGAAGCAACAGAAGCCATTTTCCCCTTCCCTGTCCTTCAACCTTGGCTTGTTTTCAGTGTGTCTTGCTTTGGAAAGGGACTGACAAAGGCTGGGGAGGTTCCATATGCATGATGGCTTCCCTGGTCTTCCTTCCCTGTCCACTAGAGCCACCTATTTTCTCCTGTCTGGGGTTGGCATCAGACCACGGAGAAGCAGCCCTTGGAAAGCTGGTGGTAGATCTCCTACTCCTCCTTCTGAGATCCATGCACTGCCTCTGATCTCAGAGGATGGAATCAGACCAGGGATGGAATCAGTTCCAGGGACCGCAGGATGCCTCTCCCTAGGCATTTAATGCTAGAGAAGGAAAAAACAGTTCACCTGGTACCAGATGAATTCCTGAGCAGCTGTTGCCCCTAAGGGAAGAAGAGCCAGGTTCTGAGACACGTGCCTGACATACAACCCCGGGCAAGTCTGGCCATACTCGGGGATTACAATGGCCCTCCATGTGACGAAATGGTGTGTGAGGCAGCTGACTGGCCATGGCACACGGCAGCCTTGCCTCCGTCGTCTGCGTCATCAGCCAGTGTGTGAAGGAGCTCTACATTGTTGTAACCCCCCTCTTAATCGAACATGCAGCCAGGGCATGGCTCGTCACGGGTAAAGAGCATGATCAGGGTGTCCTGTTCGCGTGAGAACAAGAACCCCAACGAATGCGCACGCTACGCAAGGCTGACCACACAGCAGGCTACGCTCCAGCATCACCGCAGACGTTACGCCCTTGTACCCTCGCTTGCTTTAGCATGAAAAATGTGCAAGTGGGGCTCAGTGGGTTTCCCCTATTGTTCGCTGTTATTCAAGCACCTGCATAGCCGTCCGTTGTAAAAGAGTATAAAAACCCTGCTTTCCTTCTGCTCGGGACCGCACTCTAACGAGTGTTGGTCCCTGTGCAGGTAATAAAACTCCTCTCGAAAATTCCAACTGGTCTCTGGTCTCATCAGTAAAGCCGCGGGACACAACATACATGCCAGCTGAAGGAGACATGTGGACCTTTTTCCTCCTATTGTGTCGTGCTTCCCTTTGTGTGAAGGAGTTCTATTGATGTACATTGTTCTATTGAGAGCCTTTAAGTGCCCCTCCAACATACGGTCAATGAGAAGTATGTGCGACTGCAGGAGGGATTGGGCTCTGCCCCCAACACATCACTCCATATGTTTCTTTTTTGTTGTCTAAATTGTGCATTGGTCACTCTTTTGAAGGGGAGGAAGGATTAGGATTCTGCATACAAATTTCTAAAAAGAAAGGGGGGAAGCATCACTGAAACAGTGGACACCGGTTTGCATCAGATTTGCAGGTGCTAATTTGCACGTTGATATGCACCTTTAGGAAGGATTGTTGAAATTTCAGTACAAATGCCTCTCACGGTGGAGGGCTGTGGCCAAGTGGCCCTCATGCCTCACTTGGTCTGCTGTGCAGGTGCTCTTGAGGGGCAACTCCAAGGTCCAACTCTTCCTTCTGATGGTGCTTAGTCTTTAAACTGGATGTGGACTGGAAAGCCCTTCAGAGAAAGGGCAGCATCAAAACAGGGGGCAATCCTTGCTCAGGCCTTATTCAGTGGAGGGCTGGCCTCTGTCAAAGAGGTTGCAGGCCCACCCTATGAGTGACAGCGGCTGAGGAGCATTCCCGCCAAATAAATGTCAGCCACTAGGAAGGGCTTCCAAAATCCCTTCTCCTACCACTGCTACTACACATAGAAACAAAAGTGGTACTAAAAGAAAGGGGAGAACCAGTGAAAATCAGTGCAACAGAATGAATATGGGCCTCGTGACTTGTAAAGCAAGACATGCGATGGCATAAGAAATGAATTACAGAATGAGAACGTGTTTTGTGAAAACAAGGAAAAACTTAACAAGAACCCCAAAGGTATTTAACAGCAGTAGACCTCCATCTTTCAGAAGAGGAAAAGCCCTCCAAGAAGGATTGATGGGGTCAGGAGTTCAGCGTCTGCTCCTCCAGGCCAACAGTGCTATGGTTCTCCCAGCACCAGTGATAGCCTCTTGTCCAAAAGTGCCCAAGCCACACGGAAACAGGGTGAGCAGAAGTAGGCAGCCCCACTGTGGAGGAGACAGGCATGGGACTGTAGGTAGATCAAACTCTACTTGTCTCCCAGTATCTGGAAAATGGGTTGGACCATTGCCAGGCGGCATCCCAACTGGCTAGGCCAGGGAGGGGGAACCTCTGGCCCATGTGCAGCCCAAGGGGAATCCCCATCTGGCCAACAATCTTACTTCCCACATGGGAAGTGGGGCTTTAAAACGGGTTGCGATGCAGGGGGCCTTTAGGGTTGCTGTTGGAAAGGAACAGACCCCTCCTCTCTTCCCCAGCCGTGACTCCCCCCACTGACACACACACACATTGTTCAATGCCCCGCCCCGCACTGCAATTCTTTAACACCTCAACTTCCAGCAAGAACTGATTGTAATATGGGAAGACTGTTGTCGGAAATGTGAATGAATGTGTTTGTGAGGCGGTACTTTGTGTGGTGTGTGTGTGTGGCTCCAGATAGGCCTGCCCAGGTCATTTTGGCCCGGGGCTCAGAAAGGTGCCCCAGCCCAGAGCTGGCCTCCTGCCCTTGTGGCGGCAGGGAGACCGAGGGCCAGCAGGGGAAAGCGGGGACTTGCCCACTTTGCAACCCCATTGCTCCAAGGCCACGGGGCAGGGATCAAGGCCCCGCTCCGCCAGGAACGCAGCCGATGCTACGCAAACGGTTGAGACTTCCATGAAGTGGGAATACACAACATGACACCAGAGTGTGCAATAACTGCTAATGAAGACTGAGTCCAGTCCATCAGACATCACAGTGAAAGGCAGAGAAGGGAAAGATAAAAGGCTCCACAAAAGCATCTTACCCTTATGGTCAGTGTGACTGGATTGTACTTCCCAACTACATCAAATGGGTCGAACACTGTGTCCTTCCTTCTCAAGAATTCTGGTTTTAAGACGAAGCCGCTGCCACCATTGTCCAAAAATTTCCCCATGAGTAGGTCCATTTGTACGCCAGGGGTTTGGAAATTTAAGGCCACTGAAGAAGGTGGGGTGGGGAAAGAAACATAATCTCAGTCGCAAACCGCACAAGATATGGACTTTTTATCATACTGTACCAACAGAATTTATTTATTTATTAGATTTATATCCTGCTTTTTCTGTTTTAAGGAATTCAAAGTGGCTTGTATCATTCACCTCTTGCTGCTCTCAGTCTTATCCCCACAACAGCAACAGGTTGGGCTGAGAGGCTGTGATGGCCCAGAGTCACCATGAGGGCTCTGGGGCTGAGCGGAGATTTGAACCCAGTGCTGAGTTCTTAACCACTACACCACCGGGGCTCTCCTGCGGTTACTTCCACCCACCTCCTTTCCTTGTATATCTTGCAAGACTGATGAAAAGGCTCTCTCTTTTTGATTGACATGAGGCCTCCAAAAAGTGGGATACAAGTACAGATATATAGATTAATTCCGGCATGGACTACACTCAGAAATGCTTGGACATCCATAGGGCAGCAGAGGGGAGAAGCTTATCCTGACACAGCTTTAGCAACTGCTGACATGAGAACAACCTCAAATACTTCTCTTTTCAGAAGACTGGTTCAGAACTTTTCAAAACTTCATGGGAATAAAATTGCTCCTTCCGCCCATCACCCATTCAGTTCTGCTTCCTGCAGTGACATTTATAAAGCGTCCAATTTTCTGCAGCGCTGGCTGCATGATTCCTGAGTGGCATTCCATTAATGATGCTTTCATGCCAAGAGGATGTCCATGGCCAACAATGGATCCAGTCAACACTTTTGGTGCCAAGGAATTAATGCCATAAAACAGATCAATTTGTCTTTTGTTATACATCACACAGATGCCATTAAGGAAGACCAGCAATAAGCCTGACAATGGTTGTGCATTGCACAAAAGGAGAAGCAATTATTTCCTCCACCACAGCTGCTGCAGGACGAAGCAAAATGTGCCATTGCATATGATGAATCTGTGGCTACCTTTCCGCTTGCAATGTGAGGGACTAGATAAGCAGGGGATATTAGATGGTGTGCTGAGGAAAGGAGACCTAGGCGGCCTAATTTGGAAGGCCAGAATAGTGGAATTGCTATTGCAGAATCTGAGAATGAGAAATTGCCATAGACCTACCACCCCGATGGATGCACTGTCAGCAGGGCCACCTCTAGACAGACCATTATCTGTCTGTCCACCTGCCTGTCTGTCTTTGTACCGATCTGCCCACTGATCTAGCCATGCACCTATCTATTCATTCCAACAACAGCCAAAGCTCTCTGAGAAGTTCACAATTAAAGCCATAAAATAGAGCAGGATAAAACAAAATATAAAACTTTTAAAACTTTAAAACTACAATATAAAACTAAAGTCAAACCAGCAGCAGAGTAAAATTAGGAATACAGTTACGTGGAGATTTGCTGCCAGGGAACTAACTACATGGAAAGACCCAACTTAAGTGGGGGAGTACTTAAGCACTTCCTGACAGTTGGGATCCCCAGGGTATGGAATGGGCTTCCACGCGAGGTGGCTGAGGCCCCAGCAGCGAGGGTGTTCAAGGATAGGCTGGACATGCACATGGTGGGCATGTCGTGAGTGGAGCCGGCTGGAGCCAGGGATCAGACTAGAAGGCCCAAGAGGCCCCTTCTGACTCGCTCTGTTTCTATGTTTCTACCTCACAGGGTGGTTGTTGTGAGGATAAGATTCAGAGGAGGACGAGGAGGAGTCTTATGTAAGCTGCCTGGAGTTCCTTGGAAGGAAAAAAGGGTGGGATATAAATATCATAAATAAATAACAACCAGCCTTTCTCCCATTCAGCTGTCTTCCCTTTAGTACCCCATGGAGCATCAGCACAGCTAAACTCAGCAATAAATAGAATCTGAGCTTTAATAAAACCAACAATTCCCCATTTTGCCACAGCGATGCCCTTGTTCAGTATTGAACTAGATGCCTCAGTATTTTTTGTCTCTGTCAGTGTGCTCCTTCATTCCCTGGCTCACAATAGCAATCTAAAAAGCATTTCCTTCCTTCTCTGAACAGTTATCCCATTTGTTATACAATTATTGTTTCCCAAAGATGTTCACATTCAAAAAAACAGTAGAAGAGAGAGGGGCCCTTTCATTGGACTGGAAAGGGGCAGGGATGGAGGGAAAGGTAGAGCAGAGAGAAACATCTTCAAGGCCAGAACAAAATGGTAAGTTATGAGTATACAGTTTACACCACGCTGACTTTCCCTTGCTGGTGTTTTTCCTTGAATGGCAGGCAGTCGCTCTTGCTCCTTTGCTGGCAGAGGAGGCCACAGTGTTCTGTTTAGGGCCAGCCCAAGCAGGAGTGAGGCAGCCACCACAGGAAGCTGATTTTGGGGGACATCAAAGGTCTGAAAATGGTTAGTTATTTAAATTGTTGTAACAATTATATTTTTGTGGTTGTGACATGCTGTCAAGTCATCTCCAACTTATGGTAACCCTATGAATGCATCCTCTGGAATCTCCTGTCCTTTCTGCTCAGGTCTTGTCAATTCAAGGCTGTGACTTCTTCTGCCCTCAACTTTCCCTCGCAGGATTGTCTTCTCTGGTGAGTTTTGCCTCCTCATGATGTGCCCAAAGTGCAAAAGCCTCAGTTTTGTTGTATTGGCTCCCACAGAAAGCTCTGGTTTGATTCAATCTTAGACCTATTTTTTGGTCTGTCATTCCAGAGCATTTGCAAAAGTCTGCTCCAGCTCCTTGTTTCAAACACTTCAACATCTTTCGGTCAATTTCTTCAGCTTTCAGACCCATACATAGTATTGAGGAATGCAATGCTGTGCATGATCTTGGCCTTGATAGCCAGGGAAGCATCCTTGCATTTGATGGACTTTTCTAGCTCCTTCATGGCTGCTCTTCCAAGTCTCAGTCTTCTAATTTCTTGGTTGCAGTCTCTGTTTGAATTGATGACTGAGCCAAGATATGAAAATGTTTCACAGTTTCAATTTCTTTATTGCTCACACTAAAGTTCTATAATTCTTCTGTCATCATGATTTTGTTTTAATCTTCAGCTGCAGAACTGCTTTTGCACTTTCTTCTTTCATGTTCCCTTCGTTGCTGCTTTCTGCTAGTAATAAGATATTGTCTGCACATCTTGCATTACTGATGTATCTTCCACCAATTTTCATTCCCCTTTTCCTCTGATCCTAATCCTGCTTTCCCTATGATACATTCTGTGTATAGATCAAACAAACAAGGATACAGAATACATCCTTGTCCAACAATTTTTCTTATAGGAAACCATCCTGTTTCTCCATATTCTGGCCTAACAGTAGCTTCTTGAGCTTCTTGTCCATGATACAGATTATGCATAAGGACAAGGAAATGCTGGGCACACCCTCTTCTTTCAGGACCATGCATAGCTTCTTGTGGTCTGCACAGTCCAAGCTTTTCCCTTGGACTGCAAAGAAATAAAATCAATCTATCTCAAAGGAAATCAACCCTGACTGCTCTTTAGAAGTTCAGATACTGAAGATGAAACTCAAATTTTTTGGACACCTAATGAGAAGGAAGGACTCCCTGGAGAAGAGCCTGATGCTGGGAACAATTGACAGCAAAAGGGGACGGCAGAGGACAAGGTGGCTGGATGGGGTCGCTGGGGCAGTGGGTGTGGGCTTAGGTGGACTCCAGGGGATGGTGGAGGACAGACGAACCTAGAGGGATGTTGTCCATGGGGTCTTGATGAGTTGGACATGACTTTGCGACTAAACAGAACAGCAAATAGGAACTGATCTACTAAAACTCATTGGTACAAGCCAGTGAGTATAAAATGTACATAAATGTATATAAATTACCTTTTATACAAAATGTAAAATTGTGATGTAAATATAAGATTTGCAAGATATTCTACCTCAGGTGGCAGAATGATCTGTCCAACTTGGGGTACCATTACCCTTGATTTCATGATGAGGCAGCATTTTCTGTTCTTCTTCAGGCAACAAAATGTCTTGGGACAGCCCTGTTTTTGTGGTCCCAGAGCATCTATTTATTTAAAATGTTTCTATTATTTTCAAAAAAATCTCTAGATGGGTCTGAGAGATCTTCCTGGCAGCCTCGCAAACCAATCATTTCAGTTCCCTGCCCATTTTTTATCTCTGAGCTCCCATGAGCTGATCCAAAAATTATTGGGTTTCTGGAGGCAAAGAACAGAAGGCACCTCAATCCCATTCCAGCTTCAAAAGCTGATTGGACTGGGAGGAGATTCTACCTTCTGCACTGACAAAGGAAGACCAAATTTTACTGCACCCAAAAGGAGCAAGTTTGTTTAGACGGTCCAAAGAAACACACTTCAAGAAACATGCAATTCTTTTCTCCAGCACCTGTTGCCAACTCACAGCACCTGCTGCCTGATGCCACCTGTCACAACTGCCTAATAGTAGAGCAGGCCTGGCCTGAAAGTATAACGATAAACAGAATGCAGTTTTAGATTAAAAACACCTACCCATTTGGCACCCAACGTTCCAAAATTCCTGTGGATCGTAATTGGAAGAGTCTGTCCTGGTTCCTTTGGGATAAATCCTTGTGATGAAGTGGACTGTGTGTAAGACAAACTCAGGGGCTGCAAAGAGATTTTTAAAATTCATGTTCAAGAGACACATAACGCTGCACAACTTTTAAAACTCAAGCTGTTGTTAATATGGAAAAAGTGAGAGAATGTTGTGTTTGTGATAATTCACTACACAACATTCAGTTCGATGTGTTTTTTCCAGAATGTTTCCTTGCATCTCTTTTATGAGTTCATATTCAAAGGCTATACATAAAACGTGCATAGACAGGAGCCCTAGAAACGGACATAGCCCTGAACAAGCTGTGGATGATGGAAGATTAGAATATCAGGCATAGTGTTCTAGAAGAAATCCCACCTTTGATTTTAAAACAAAAATCCCACATGGTTGCAGAGAGAAAGTGTGGTGTGCTTAAAACAAGTAGAGTTTATTTGAAGTTAAGAACCTCTATATCCCATTCATTTCAATGGGAAAAGTACACCAATGCTGAATTCTTTCCCATTGAAATTAATAGGGCATAAAGTGCTTTATTTGCTGGACCAGGGCTGCATTCCTTGTTCCAAACACTGAAGCATCTTCAGATATACCAAGCTTCCCTCAGAGAATAATTGCTCCATAGTTCCAGCAACAAAAGCTCAGAGCTGATTCCTCCTTTGAAATAAATGGTGAAGCCATTGTGACCAGGGGAGCGCTCTGTGCACAGGACAATTCCATCCCTGAAACAAATAACTGAACTGGGACAGTGGAGGACATGGAAAAGTGGACCACCGACTCTGTTTTTTCAAAGTTTCATAGCACATGTTTCTCTAGGACAATAAATCTTCCACATTACCTCTCTTGCCTATGAGTTTCTGGCCTTTCACTTCTCCAATGGAATTATTTTGATAAAATTTCTGTTTCTGCCTCGAATCTTCAAAGTTGACAAACTTGCGAGACGCGGTGAAAATCACAAGTTCGGACAAGAGCAAAGCCACTTTCACCTTATGCTGTGAACACAGGTTAACAAGTGTCATGTCATGAGGAAACCAAGATGATCTGGCTGCATGCATGCCAGTCCCTCTTTATTCAGTGGCGTCTGATCAGCAGCTCATGATCAGGGAATATCAATGACTATTGCTCCAAACAGTTGGGAATCCAGACCTGCTAAACAAATGAGGGCTGCAAGAAGTGGAGAAACACAGAGACAATAAGATCTGGTCTCATTTGTAATTAGTCCTGGTTGAAGTGTTGAGCTAGGGCTGGGAAGATCCAGGTTCAAATCCTTCCACGGCCAAGAAGATCTCCTAGGTTGGCCAAGCCCTATTTTCAAAGAGGACGGTCCTTTTTATTCACAGGAACGTCTGGCCTGGTTTAGAGACAAAGGAATTCTGAATGGGCCTCAAAGCAGATTCTAGTAACATCAGCAGTATCTGGAAAGTAGAGTGATGCTACTTTCAATTGCGTCACAGTTACAGATCTATAACTGGGAGCATGAAATAATGGATTTTCACAGCTCAGCCCCCATGCTTCTGGTTTGCCAGCCCTGTACTGGCACCAACTCTGTCTGGTGCAAGTAGAGTTTGCTTGCAGAGTCCTAAGATCATGGCTCTAAGATAGGCTGTGATTTTCTGAATTAAAAAGAAGCACTAAGGACATGAAATTGGCTGATACGTGCACTTTGCAGGATGACTGTGTGCTTCTCAGGTGCAAATTTGTGCAAAACACCTAACCTTATGCAAATCACGCTAGATCAATATGCTAATTCCGCTAACTTGCTTGGGTTCAGACAACAAGATAACCCATGTTTCAACAACAATCCACAGTTCAATGGGAGGGGAAATGGGTGGAATCATGTAAGACAGCCAGAGACCTTTGGGAAGTGAAAGATCTATAAGCTTGTGTGTGGGGAAGTCTAAGGACAGAAAGTAATCCAGTGAGCAAAAGAGAAGCCAACCTGAGATTTGCAACCTGCAGGCCAACAGTTGGCGGAGGTGGACTGGAAGTGCTTGCTGCTTGCTTTTGAGGGACTAACAAGGCTGTTTTGAGTCCACACAAACTGGGTCCCTGCACAGGGGGCTTCCCTGCTCCTTGCCCTCCCGCCCCTTGAGATCGGCAGCAGGGGCCCTCCTCCGGGAGCCTTCCATGAGAGATATCAGGAAGCAAAGCACCCAGAGGAGGGCTTTCCCTGCGGTGGTGCCCCATCTGTGGAATGCATTCCCCAGAGAGGTCCGCCTGGCACCATCATTATTTGTTCTTTGGCGCCAGGCCAAGACCTTTTTATTCAAACAGTATTTTAATAATGTTTAATATGTATAGATTTTAATTGTGCAGCCAGTGTGTTTCCAGGTTTTAATTGTAATCGTTATAGTTTCATTTATTTATTTCTGTGAGCCATCCCGAGGCTATGTAGCAAGGCGACAGCATATAAAAAAACTTTAAATAAATAAAATAAATAAATAAACTTGTAAATATGCTGTATATGTGTGCAAATCTCAGTGACTGAAAGCTCGCAGTCTTGCCTCCAGGAGGAGGGCCGGAGAACATGCATGAAACCTTGGAGATCTGCTGCCAGTCAGGGCGGCCACCAGTTGGCTGAATGGACCACTGGTCTGGTTAACTAGGAGACAAGCTGCAAGAGCTGAGCCACGGCACCGCTGACAGGAAGGACTCCATTGCTGAGGTGAGACGGGATCCGGGTCAGGCAAGAGGTGGGCACAGCAGCAAAGAGGAGGCCCTGTGGTGCAGAGGCCCCTTCCAGAGGGAAGAGCTGGCTCTGGTATAGCTCTTCCCCCGGGGCTCCCAGCTGGCTCTCTTTTGAGGCCGAGAGCCCCACAGCAGGGTCTGGGACTGATCCAGCAAATACTGAGGCGAGCTTCCGGCTCTGGCTGCAGTTGCAGCTCCAGAGTAGCTCAGACCCTGACAATTGCTTGGAAACAGACAGTGCCACCTCCAACAACTGGGCACTGGGACCACACTCACTTTGTCCTTTTTATCTTTCTTGGATGCTTTCCGGGTCATTGTTCTCTTTAGCAAAAGCCCTGTAGGGTCTTCATCCAGATCATCCTCGGATGCTGAGGCCTCAACTTCTCCCGTCAGACCCCGGCATCTCTCGCCCATCCGCTGAAGGGTCTCTTCCAGTGTTCCCACTTTCTTGTTTTTTATCAGGATTTTGTACTTCAGTTGCTGCAGAAAGAAATATCTGTTCTTAAACCACAGAGCTGTACTGTGCAGTGCAAAACAGAAAGGGCTCAGATTCCAAAATTATTGTACTTTAAAGCCCTTACTGTGAGAGCAAAGCCTTAGGAGAGAGATTCCAGCCATTTAGAAAGGGGGAAAGCTCCCCCCACAAGTAGACAGGAGAAAGACCTACATTTCCTAGCATGCACCTGCTTAAACATGTATAGGATTGCACCCTAAATCAGCTTGTATAGTGTCTAAGTTCCCTGAGTGCAAACTACACCAGCACGTACCATGAATATGACAACATACCAGCTATGTTCTTTGACCCACAACCTTCATTTTACAAGAGGGGTACAGCGTTTCTGTTACCTCAGGGTAACAGGGTACCTCAGGGTATCTCAGGGAGAGTCCAAATCCGTTTCAGGGAGGGGGCTGTCACGGACTGCATTTTGCTGGCGAGCAGAGCCCATGGGAAAGGGGCAAGGCCAAAATACCCCAAATGCCAGACCTGTTTTAGCTTCAAGCTCACCACCAGCAACTACATCTTAGGAGAGGCTTTTGAACATTCTAGAGGGGAGAAGAAAGTGCAGAAACGATGGGGAGCCACAGAGCCAGCAGTGGCTGCCGGAAAGCTGGTGTGGCCTCTTGCAAAATTTTCGGGGACCACACTGAGAATGCTGGCTGGGGGTTCCTCACTCTGGTTTCATAGGCTCCAGAATGAAGGAGAACAACAGTGGAAGGATGGGATGGAAGGGGATAGGCCAGGTTAGAACAAGACTGAAATTGATCAGGTGCAGCGTGGGCTCTGTTTTCTACCTCCACCTCAGGTATTGCAAGCTCCCAAGAACCATTTTCAACTGAAATGGTGGGCATTTGCTAGGGAATTGGTAGCAGTAATAGTAGTATTTCTATGCCATCCAATAGCCAAAGTTCTCCGGGTGGTGTATCATAATTAACAGCATTGCTAAAATGCTATACAAAATATAAATTAAAAAACAGCAAAAATTGCTCTAGAGGCTTAAAACAACTTCAGCAACTTAAACAGCTAATGCAGGTTCATATTTGTTTGTGTGTTTGTTTGTTTAAAACAATTATATGCCGTCCTTTATGACAACGTCTCAGGATGGCTTAAAACATTAAAATTGAATAACAATCAAAACAGTCCATAAGCAATAACAATAAATAGGAATGACAGAGAAGTAATAAAAATACAGACAGATAAAATTTGATAAAAGAAGCAACTATATAGCTTGGCTTGCCAAAAAAAAAAAAAGCTAATAATAACAACCCCAATCCCTTTTGCTGTGCACAGTATTGAGAGCTGTTAAATGCCTTGGCATAGAGGGCAGTCTTAGCCTGGAGCCCAAAGGATAGTAAAGTTGGCTTTCAAGGGAGAGATCATCCCATAATGTGGGGGTTACCACAACGAAAGCCTTCCTCCGTACGGCCACCAAGCAAGCCTTCCTTGGAGATGGTATGCCAAGGAAGGCCTCAGATACTGAGTGCAGTGTCCAGGTAGATTGTAGCTGGGAGAGGAAGTTCATCAGGTATCATGGTCCCAAGCCATGTAGGGTTTTATAGGTAAAAAACAGCACCTTGAATCAGGCTCAGGATATAGGCAGCCAGTGCAAGCAGGCCAGAATTGGTGCTGTGTCTGGACCCTTTGATCCTGGCTATTAATCTGGCTGCCACAATATGCAGAAGCTACAACTTCCTAACAGTCTTCAAGGACAACCCCACATAACTAGATTGCAGTAGTCTAGCAGAGCAGAGATTACTGAAGCTAGGCCACCCTGTCCAGATGCAATGTTTGCAGGCATCTATGGGCTTTTGCACACCATTTTTCTCCAGGAGGAGAGGGATAGAGAAAAAACGGTTTTTACATCTGGGGATGGTAGTTCTGCCGGCATGCTGCCGTCGATGGTCGAAACGCAAAGTGTATCCCGGAGAATGTCCAGCAAATGAGCTGCCATCCTTTCCTGCTGAGTCGGGCTGCAGTGGTTCTCCAGGGAGAGAACAATAGGGTAATCCGATGCCTAGAAATAGAGAAGATACAGTCATGTGGGCCGCATTCACTTGCTTATACAGACAGCACACAAGGAAAAAGCAACCCTCATGCGGAGACTATAGCCAGAGAAGGCTGTATCTGTCTGCAGATCTGTTTCTGAGCTTTCTCCTGGTGCCTCGAAGCTGCAATGGACTACAACTCACAGCATCCCCCTTCTGAAAGGGGCCGAGGTTGCGGAAGGCTGCAGTATCTGATTGTATTTCACAAGATGGAAACACAATGGGTTATTTATTTATATCTGTACCACCCCATGGCTGAAGCTCTCTGGGCGGTTTACAACAATCCATAAAACAAGACAATAAAATAGAAAAATATCACACAACTGGGGAAGCATTTTAAAAGTTAAAACAGCTAAAGCAAGAACAAAGAAGGACTCCTTAGAAACACCTGGGATAGGTCATCCTTTCACGGCACTGGCTAACCAGGTAAGTCTTTAAAAACTTCAGCATAAAGGACAGTCTTAACCCATCACCAAAAGGATGCTGACTTTGGCACCACAGCAGGGAGGTTATTCAGTAGATGAAGTGACACAACTTGGATTCCAGACCTCACCCTGGGGGGCTGTTATGACCCCTTCAGAATCCTCTGATGCTTCTGTGCAAGAGCTACACACTCAGAGGAAAACATCACCTGTGTCACCTTAACTCTGCCTATAGGAGAACTTCGCCCAAATGAATATGTTATCTATTCAGAAATTAATGAATGCATCCCTTTGAGCCTGATACGTAATCTCATTCCAACTTGCAAAGTTTTGGACATGTACAATGTCATGGTATATCTTGGAAGCCGTAGTCTGGATCACATTATAGGGCATGATGGCATGTGTCTCCCCATTATGTGCCCCCTCTCTGATTGGTGGTTTCCTTGTGATGCCATTGTGTGTGATGATGTCCTACTTGCTGTCTTTGGTTCAACCTATAGAGCATTCCTCTTCCTTCTTGGAGCTAGAATGGCAGGGATAACTGTGACAAAGAAAGCAGCTAAGAAGACTGCACATTTGGATGGGAACCCAGGGGGCAGGACAACGGAAAACGTAGCCGCAAAGAGTCTGTGTTCCACATGCCCTAACAAGCCAACTTTTTATGAAACTCAGTGTCACCACGACTTAATACGCTCTTCACCTTCTGAAAAGTACATGCACCCACCTCAAAGGCATGCTTGTGAATCACATTGATGACGTTCTTGAAGGTAATTTTGCTCGTCAAGGTGTGCCCATGGTACACGACAGGTTCCTCATCTGGCCCATCCCAGCAATCAATTTCCACACATCGGCATCCCTTCTTTAAGGAACTTTGGAAAGAAGATTGGGTTTTTTAAAAAATATATAATCTGAATATTAAAATATCCATGTCGCAATCATTAGCACTCAGGTTACTTTCTGGTTTCCAAGTGGTCTGTGTTTTTATGCACAGAAGCATTCTGCCAGGGGATCAGACAGAGTGATGTACATTTTGATAATCTGACATTTAAAAAATGTGTTTACTTGGGAAAGTGTATGCCATTCTAGAGAGAAAAGAGAAGTAATGGGAACAGTCTAATCTCCCAGTACTAAACAGAAAATCATCACCGGCCATAGGTCTCCATACATGCAGAAGGCCTTTTGCTCTGCCCCTTCAATGGTGTGGAACTGGCAACACTGATTTTGACTTAGCAAGACTCACATTCAAGAAGCCAATATTCATACATGTGCTGTCAAGTTATATCAGTCCCTGAAGAAAGAGAGAAGTTCCCAAAGCTGAGTGTGCTAAAAACAAAAATCGGGAGTGAAAATTGGTGGTGTCATCCATCTCTACAGAACAGGAATCAGCAGCTTTCTGAGACATCTGGAGATCATCAAGTTGCCTTCTCCTGTTAGACAGATTTATCTCCCGCTGCAGAATCCTGGAGCACGGGTAGCTCTGAGGAGAAAACAAAAGCACCTCCTGGGCCGTCCCAGTAAAGCAGGACAGCAATGCAGTGAGCAACTGGAGCAGAAAAAGGGGTGCACATGGCAGGGAAAATCATGTGGGACAATCGATTGTGCCAGATCATGCTTGCTAATGGCATCTCGACATTGCATCTGCTATGATGATGTTGCATATGTTCATAATAAAAAATTGTGTGGTTCGTCACAACTCATCATATTAATCAGGCAGAGAGGGGAACAAATGAACTCCAAGTGCCACTGGAACAACTCTTATGTTGAAGAACTAAGTGTTGCTTTCATCTTCAGCTAAAGAGAACACCCTAATTTCAGCAAAAACCATAGTTGGATGATGGTTGGCACAACTTGACTTGCTAATATTAATTTTATTTGTATGTTGCTTTTCCATATGTATTGTTCAAAGCCATTCACATCAAACTGTACAGCACAGTAATAAAACAATTCAATATGAATATCCCCAATATAAAGAATACAATAAAGAATTGATAAGTTAATAACACATGTAAAGATATTAAATAAAAACAATCCATTAAAAGACTTCAAAATATAACCAAGTATTGAAACAATTCAGTTAATTACAGAACAAATATATTCAAAACTACTTGATCAGAACACTATTGTAAACCTAGCAAGACAGAAGCATAAAACAATATATATTCCAACAACAATCAATAATATTGTCTGATAGTCCAAAAACTATCCAGCAGGAAACATCCACAAATTAAGACAAATTACAATGGCTTGGGTCTAGAGTAAATTAGCCATGGAGCACAATGTGATTAACTTTATCTCAATCCAAAGTAATACTTGCAGAGGACACCCGGAGCAATTCACAAGCCTGCACAATCGGTGGGTTTGCACAAAACCACCAGCCGTGGGGGTTCTTGTGCAGGATGGTCTGTTGTGTCATGCAGGCCCTGCCATGTTAGGTCAGTATTATATGCTCCATTCTAGAAACCACAGAAAGAAACAACAGTCTGTTCTAAGGTATCCCCGCTTCGCCATGGTTTCTCTAATCGTCCAAACTAGGCATCATTGTTTCCACGGAGCCACCACAGTGTCCCCTGGGAGGCACGGTGACTGCTGCAAGAGTTCTTCAACCACCCAACATGGGACTGAATGCCAGACACGGTGGCTGATGGGATACATGCCAACAGCAGAAGGGCTGGGCAAGGAGGGTGAAAACTGCTTGTCAGGCACACCCATGCCAAAAACCACACGCTGTGGGGAAAAAATAGGGTTGCCCATTGTAATGTGTGAACCCAGTCAAAGTGTCACTGAGAGCCGGCCAAACTGGGGACTGTATCTGAGGCAGTTTATACATTAAGGCCCTCTATATACTGGTTGCTGGGGAGTGTGAGCCGGAGAATGCCGTTGCACTCATGTCCTACTTGTGAGCTGCATTCAAGAAGCTAGTTGGCAGAGTGAAAGCTGGAGCAGATGGACCCTTGGGATGATCCAGAATGTTCTTACGACTGTTCACAAACTACATCTATATATCATAGATGGATTACGTGACGAAACACAGGAGACAGAGTCCAGATTTAGTTGTGCTTAGAGCAAGCACACTGGAAGTGTACATTTAGTTAGCTATGATTAGCTTAAGTCCCATCGCCCAGGTCTACTCTAAGCATGGCTAAGTCTTGACCTAACTCAAGGACTGCACTGAACTTGGCCAAGGAATACATGTTGAAGCTACAGTGGGTGGGGCCCAGAAAGTGGGTGGGGGGAGGTTAAGCTTAAAAACTAAATGCTTTATCACTTTTATGATTCTAATTTTCATTCAGTTCTGATTTAACTATTGTTTTGGAAAAGCATATGTTTGCTTCCCTCCATGGCTCAAATCCTCTCTCTCTCTCTCTCTCTCTCTCTCTCTCTCTCTCTCTCTCTCTCTCTCTCTCTCTCTCTCTCTCTCTCACACACACACACACACACACACACACACACATATGGGACAATGTTTTTGCACAATTTCTCCCTTTCTTTCCCTTTGAAAGAAGTGTACATACTTGGCATAGCCCCACAGGTGACTTGGTCCTATGAGCTGATCTTGTATCAGGTAGGTATTGTGTGACGATGATATAAAGTAATCACACATTGGGTAGGACATGTCCTGGTAGATGTTCCTGTGCTGCTGTTTAAATATACTGCATTCTTCCGACATCATGTAGCGTATGAAGCCTTCGAAGGTCATCTCTTTCTTTTTTCTTGCTAAACAAGGAACATTAAAAATGGGGTTACCAGACTGCCAATTGTCAGACAGGATCCTCCAGAAACTTTAGACCCAAGGAAGCTCTTCAGCCACCCTGAGCTTAAGGGGCTGTGCAACCAAACATCTTGCCCCCAAATTGAGAGCTCTTCTTGTTAAACTATTAGGACTAAAACTCAGAAAATGGTTAGGACATACAATTGCCTGTTGGCCATCACACTTCAGGCCCTGTTTCTCTTCTTTTAGAAACACAGAAACATAGAAACAGAGCGAGTCAGAAGGGGTCTCCCGGGCCATCTAGTCTGACCCCTGGCTCCAGCCAACTCCACTCACGACATGCCCACCATGTGCATGTCCAGTCTATCCTTGAACATCTGCACCGATGGGGCCTCAGCGACCTCTCATGGAAGCCCATTCCACACCCTCGGGGTCCTGAGTGTCAGGAAGTGCTTCCTGGCATCTAAATGGAACCTGGGTTCCCTGAGCTTTGCTCTGTTTCTCAACTGCTTTCCTTTCTCCTACCTTAAAATGCTGCTAGAAACCTGCCTTGTCTTTTCTTTGCTTAGGATTCCTGTTTAAAGCCTCACAACCATGCAGCAGCTGTTCTTTGAGAGCAGCAATGATTATTTTTTTACGATTAGCAAGCTGTCAATAAATGATTATTGTTTATCTATCCAGAAATGAATGACTTTAATTATATTTCTTGCTAAACGATACAAGTGTTCTCCACCCTATCACTCACTTCACTAGCTTTCAGCTCAGTTCCACTTTATGCTGTTCATACTTACTTTTAGTCTCCCCATGTTGGTTTTGTTGGCTCATCCTTTTCTGTTCTCTTTGATTCCTTGTTTTGTTCCAGTTCAGACTCTTCATTTACCTGCCTTTCTCTTTGTTATGTCTAAGAATTCTTGTTTTGTCATTCATCTCACGTCTTTGCCTCCCTGAACCCATATAGCCCTTTCTTCTACCCCTGTTAGGTCTCACACTTCATTCTTTTGCATCTTACACCGGTGTGGCACAGTGGGGAGAGTTTGGGCTAGGGCCCGGGAGACCTGGGTTCTAGTCCCCTCTTGACTAGCTCACTAGGTGGTCTGAGGACAGCCACAGGCTCTCTGCCCAACCTGGATCACATGGCGCTGAAGAAGACCATGTGAGCCACGCTGGGCTCCTTGCAGAAAAAAAGATGGGAAATAGAGATAATAGAGCCAGTGTGGCAGGTTGCTTGGACTGTTGCGTTGGAGGTGGGAGATTTGGGTTCTAGGCCCCACTTGGCCATAAAGCCCCCTGGATCACTTTAACTAGTTCCCATCATAACCTACTTCACATGGTTGTTGTAAGAATAGCTTTGAAAGGAGGAAAGGGATTATGAAAGCCACCTTGCAGGAAAAAGTGGTACAAAATATAGCAAACAAATGCATCCATAACGCCCAGGTAAATGTGAAGGTATGAAGCCCATTGAATTCGCAGGTACTTACTTCTAAGGCCAAACTCCTCACACTTAAGCACCATTGAAATCAGTGAGATGTCCAGACACGTGAATGCAGATTCCCTGCACTGTAAATCTTCAGCAAGCCACTAGTCCTGTCCAACCCAAGCAGTATTTTCTCCACACTCGAAATCAGAATGCACTATTATTTGCAAGACCCAATGCCCTCTCTTCACCATCCTTCCACAATTTCTTTCTGACTCATATCTGTTTAAACTCTTTTGGGGAACAGTCCTATGAGGCTGCCTGTAACCTCCAGACTTGGACAATCCTAAACGTCCTGTGCAGGGCAGGAGATGTGAAGAACCGATCACCACCTCCCCACTTCTCCAGTTCTGCAAAGCAGTTAGTCAGCGGAGTTTGGCAAAGTCTGATGTATCAGACAGGGAGGGAAGAATGCCTCAGATCTTAGCAGGGCCAATCTCCTCCCCTCCCCATCCCCTGGAACAGCCCAAAAGCCTTTCTCCAGGCCAGAGAAGCAGCTGGTGTCATCCTTTGTGCACCCTGTACAAGGGAGGAAAGGGAATCCGAGCAAGAGGTCCCAGCTACAATGTCAGAGCATTGTTTGGACTTTCTAACTAGGAATCTGAACATTTCTGTGGCCATCGAGAGGCCTTCGTCTGGGCCCTGGGATGGCTCTGCCCACCCAGTTTATCCAATCCATTTATGAAGAGCTTAGCATATTTTTAGCAATACAGAAGTACATAATTCTCATCCTTATTTATTATCTGCAACATTTATACCATTCCATAGCTACACAGACTCTAGAGTGGTGAATAATAGAAAAGCAAAAAGATTAAAAGAATAAGATACAATATTAAAAACAGAATCTCAAAAGCCAGAATATCATTAAAAGCAGAGTATCCATAAAATAGAATATCAAATAAGATAGAATATCAATAAAAACAGAGTATCAATAAAATAGCCTATCCTTAAAAGGAAGCATCAATGAAATAGAACATCAAATAAATAAAACAGAGTATCAATAAGAATAGAATATCACTAAAAACAGTATCATTGAATTAGAATATCAATTAAAATCATGGCTGATCAACCACACAAGGCTTTTTTGAAATAAAGGTGCTTTCAGGAAGCTCCAGTCAAACCGTGGCGGGGCCTGCTTGACCTCCCGACACTTGGGCATCATCTTATTTATTTATTTATTTATTTATTAAAACATTTCTATGCCGCCCCTTGCCAAGGCCTCGGGGTGGCTTACAGCATCGAATACAAAATACATTAAAACAATGACAATTAAAATATATACAGTAAAATAAAATAAGCCGCCCTGGCTGAATAAAATTCAATAATATTAACATTTAAAATGCTGCATAAATAAAAAGGTCTTCGCCTTTCAAGAGTATTAAGTAGGGATCCACCCATTACATTGATGGTAATATTTGACCTGTTATTCACTGTTAACCAAATGGAAAGCAATAGCTTGAACTTGGAAGGCACATTGTAATCAAGATCGTGGAGGAGATTCTTTCTATCTGTGATCTGTGAGTACAAAGCTTTCTCCAACTTTGCCTTTTCATTTATCCCAAAGTATGCGGCCTTAGCTCAGCATGTTTATGGCTTAATTGCTCCAGTCCATCAAGGAGAGAAATTTGGTCCAGTGCTTCCCAAAAGCAGTTCCATGAGTTAACTGCCACCATAAATCAAGCAAAGGTTCTTAGCACATGCCACGAACTCAGAGGTTCAGATCTGTGCTTCACTTCATTGTGGTCTCATTTCATGTCATAATTTTGATGAGCAAATTCTTCCTATGAAACTTTTATTCAGAATAACAGAATCTGAGTTTACTCAATTTAAAAAGATAACTGTGTTTAGTAAACTGAGGTCCTAAAGTGATTGGGAAGCACATCATTATAAAAACAGAATCAGCAACACCTTAGCAACTCAACAAGCCACCATTCAAGAAAGGAAAGGTTTATACAGTATGTGTGCTGACTAAGATAGGTTGCCCATTTGAAACATCCACTGTTGAAACTTGCTGATATCTAGCCTTTAGGGTGCAATCCTTTGGCCTCCCAGTGTTGTCTGGGAAGCCATAGGATTATTGGGAATCCCAGCTCTAAGATCTCATGGTGTTGGGACTGGGACTGCAAAGGCCATGCCCTCACCCTGCCACCTTGCAGCTAGCATGGCTGTTCCCCTAACGAAGCTTGCAGGTGGACTTTGGAAGAGAAGGGAAGTGAGCTATGGGCAGTGAAGGAAGGGGACTGTGTCTGATAACCCGTGACAGTTTCTTTGGATTTCCAGGCCTCCTTCCTTCTCCCTCCCCAAAGCTAAGTCTAGGTGGTTGAAAATAGCTGTCTAGATAAAACCTTTAGTGCGAGGTGGTGAGGCTGCAGAAGTCAATGACACACTTTATTCCTGGAAAAGGATACACTTAAACTTCCAAGTTTGGAGGTTTACGTGCAACAAGAATACATCCTTTGGATGAATTTAATGTTTTCCCTGTTTCTTCCTTAGAAGAAGAGAGGCAAGCACAATGATCTATGTGGCAAACCCTCTTTCAAGCGTACTCACAATTTTTCTGCAATAATACTCACTCAATATGCAGAAACTTTAATTATTATGTGTTTATTTTAATTATTTGAAACTTTTACATCCTGTCCACTACTGAGGTCCCAGGGCGGTCTTACAATAAACAGGGTGGAGCACAGCATCCAAATTAATTGCTATACAATAAAACCCCACATTAAAATCACACTCAGACCTTAAAATACTGGGAAAATTAAAAGGGTTTGGTCTGGTGCCAAAAGGAATAAACTTTAAATGCAGGAGCTGTGATAACTAGAGCTACAGTGGACCAAGACAACAAGCTTAATGGCTTAAGGTCTCCCTCAGACAATAGGAGTTGATGTCAAGCAATCCCAGTGTCCAAAATGCAAAAAGACCGGATTTTCTTCATGCATTGCAGGATGCTAGTGGGTGGGGGACGGGGGGAGGACACTATTTTGATTGTTGGTGACAGCAGTATGTAGCAAACTCATATAATAGATTCAGGAGCAATAGGGAAAGACACTTTTTCACATAGAAAAATGGGAAAAGATGGCAGTCATGGCAAAAACCTTTCCACAGATCCAAGTGATGCATAACTATGCCCATCAAAGAAATGCAAAAGTCCACATTCAGAGAAATTCATTGCCAACCAGCTTGACACAGGAACCATCTCACAGGGCGGTCTCCATCATTGTGCTTATCAGATCTCAGGCGGAAGTAGGAGTAAGGCTTTTACTATTGATGTTTAAATCCTTAAGTGGTGACCCATAAGGGACATCCAAAATAATACTACTCTATTAAAACAATGTGATATAAAACACATTGTAATGTTAAAGAAGGGCTATATTAGCCTACTGGGAACTCAGCAGCAGTTCCACCACCAAAAAACTTTGGGTGGCCAGCTTGAAATAGGTCGTGCCCTGTCGAATTTGCCATCCACTTAATCCAGGGCCTGCTAGTTGTGCCACACACATAGTGCGAAAGGCAACAACCTCCAAATCCATTTGATAAAGTATCCATGGACTTTGTTGGGCCCTTCAATCCATCACTGGCTGTAAACGTGATCCTTTCAGTCGATGGCTATACTGGAAGCATCCAGCTACATCACATTGTTGAGGGATCTGAGTACATAAAACTGATTGCTAGCTTGGAATCGTTATGCTAATAACGTGTTCTGGAAGAACCTCTAAACCCAACTTTGGCTCCAAATGGGTCTTACTCTGACTAGAACTAACATTAGTGACCCTGGACCAAAGTAACCAGTGCTAAGATCTAGCAGGACTTTCTAAAGTATATGATTTATCTGAGAGGGTGGATTGGTTTAACTTGGAGTCCTGCACTGAGCAGGGGGCTGGACCCAATGGCCCTCAGGTCCCTTCTAGCCCTACTATTCCATGATTCTATGATTTTATTTCCATTGGGTTAGATTCAGACTTAGTTATAAACAGCACAGCCTCACTGAAATCAGCAGGGCTTCAAGTTAGGTGGAAAATCCCTGGCTATACTCTCAGCCTGACTGAGTTGGGATACAACTCATTTACTTACAATGCCTTGCAGGATGATTCCCCCCACCTCCCCAAAAATTTAATCAAGACAACAAAGCTACATAATAAATTACATTTTTTAAGGTAACAAAAGTAATCATGATAAAATAAATCATGGACCCATGTCTTTGCTGATGACTAAAAGCTGCCAGAACTGGATTATCTGTACAAATCTCAGAGGTAGTAATTGCCATGTTTTATGTATTTCCTGGGGAAGCATTAATTTTCCAGGAATGTTTGCCACAGCAAACTTAATGGGGAGGAGCTACCCTAAGGCCACTCTGCATCATACTTTCAGCATATTAAAATCTCCAAGCTGTTATTTTCTGCTTCTTTGCAATGTACTTACATCTTTCAATGCAGAAGGCTTCCGAGCGAAAGCCATTTGCAGACTCTTGGGTAGCACAAACTTCATGACTGTTTCATCCTGTGCATCCTTGGACAGAAAAGAAGTCCTACAGCTCTCAGGATTCTTCAGCCAGCCATGCTAGTGCGGGAATGCTGGGAATTGTAGGACTTTATTTTCTGTACAAACTTGAATAGGTTTGTGTTTTAAGGCTTTGCTTACAGCCTTCAAGAACCAGCATGGCGAAGTGGCCAGAAAGCTGGACTGAGCTTTGGTCCTTAGTCCCCACTCAGGTAAGAGGCGAGGTGGCTTTGGGCCAGTCACTGTCTCTTTGCCTAACCTACCTCCCAGGGATGTTAGGAGGATAAAAGGGAGAAGAGGATGCTTATGTAAGACAGCTGCCTTTGGTTCCTTGCAGGGAAACGTTGGGATATGCATAAATAAATATGTTCAATCGAAACAATCACATATCCTTTCCCTGTTACTCTATGCTTCCTTTTTGTTCCATTCTGTCAAATTTTAGATTTAAGAATAAAAGATTTAGGGTGCAATCCTAGCTTTGATGGGCACTGTCTGGCCAGCCATAGGAAAATTTGGAGCCTCAGTTTCAAACTCGGAATTGGGACTCTGATCTCAGATTGCTCTCCCATTGGCCTGGCATGGGAAAAACCACACCAGTTGCAGCTCCGAGGTCACAAGACCAAGCTTGGAGCCAGGAGTTTTGAGGTGCGGGGGTCCAGGGGTCCAGGGGTCCAGGGCCAGGGAGAGGAGAAGTGATGCCCCACACACAAATTATGATGTATCCTGGTGGTGCCTCAGCCTCACAAGCAGGCACGAAAGACAGATGGCCAAAATCATCTCTCTGTGTCTTCTTCCAGGCAGGAGAAGTGCAAAGCTGAGCTTTGCCTCCATGCTCCTTCCCTCCTAGATGGAGGAGGAGGAGGAAGGAAGTGAATTCATGCTTCCAAGTTTTCTCAGCATGAAGAGTAATAGAGGACAGTATTTTCAGCTAGTGGGAGCCGTAATAAATAATGTGCTATTTTCTGTGCTTTTAGTAGTAAATAATCTGCTACACCTCATGCTGAGAAAACTTGAAAACATCAATGCCGTGGACCAAGAGATACGAAATAATGAGAAGTTCCTAAAGGGTATTCTGTTAAATGGAGGGAAAACTCTGCTCAAGTTAATTTCACTAGGATTTTTGAACATTTAAGGTCAGCAGCCTTAAATTCCATGAGGGCTTTTTGCACTTTAGCAGCTTTGGTGAGGTCACTTTGGTGTGATGTGGTTATTGAACTGCTTTTGAGACAGAGCGAGAAATAACTGTCTTCTCAGCATAAGGTGGAAAGTGGGGATCTCCTGAGTCCCAAGGTAATAGTGATTCAAACCTCTGAATCTACAATATTACTCATTCAAAAAAAAAAATAGATAGATAGATAGATAGATAGATAGATAGATAGATAGATAGATAGATAAAAAAAACATTTTTCATTGCCAGAGTAAGAAAAATGTTTGCACTTTGTGCTAATATCATAAAGACAGCATACTGAATATTTCAGCTAACCTTCTTAGTGATTCCTAACTGTTATTGTTTTTACATTAGGCAATTTTCTGTCAAATTGCATGAATAATATTGTTGGTAATATTAGCTAGGCAGAGACAGCTCCCCCTCGTTTCAGAAATAAGTATAATTTGGCATTTAAATGACAGAGTGGTTCAGACATTAATAGAAATGGAAACTGTCTCTAGTGAATATCAAAACAACATTGTAATATGAAATACAGCAACCTTATCCAAGTTGGTGGCATTACAGCTTGATCCCATATGTGTTTGCTAAGAATGCATTCAGTAGGGTTTACTCCCAAGTAAATGTACCAAAGATTCCCATTCCACTAGGAGAAAACCACTGGATTGAGATTTACTTCTAAATAGACTTGCTTAGAATCATGCAGCACAGTTGCCATCTTAGTCATTCTTTCCTGAGAGTAACACCAGCAATTTGCTTCCAAGTAGACCTGCTTATTCAGGCTGCAATCCTATGCCTATTTACCTGAATGGCAGGTAAGAAGTTCGACTTCCTTCTAACTTGTGTAGGAATGGGTCTGTAGGAAAACTTGGGAGTCAACATTCAGTGCAGATGAACTATTGGCACTTGAAAAAGTGACAAAGTCATATCTGAGTTTTTTTGCAGATGTCTTTATATATTTGATGTGACTAAATTGATGTGATGTTATAGATTAATAAAAGTCCCTACAGGATAAAATGCTAGTCACCCCACCCCCAGATGCTGGACGACTGAAACTCACTTTCGGTCAAGTCGCTAAGTACATGTGTGTGCTGAAGAATCAGGGCAGCTTAGGAAATGTAGTTGTGTTTTTTCTTTTAGCTGCTGCCTGACATTCAGCAATATTCATCTGATGAAGTGAGATCCCATTCACAAGTTTGTGCCGTGACAGATTTGCTGTTGTTCCTGCAATGGACTTCACACAGCCATCCCTCTGGAAATTGATTTCTGAGCAAGTTAATCATGTACTTACTTTCCTGCTGGAGTAAATGGCTAGATCAAGCCCTCAATTTCTAATTGGATGCAGGCCAAATTTCTTCCCAAATTGGGAAATAGAAAGCCAAAGTCATACTTAAAATATAAAAAGAATGGCATGAAATGGATTTACCACCTTTTCATTTGAGGAAGTGTTTGTATGAAGGCATCCTTTAAATGAAAATCTCAAAGTATTTCCATGCTGGAGAAAACATGGCATGGTTTCTGATATTTATTCATTTACTTATTTATTTATTTATTATTTGATTTTTAACCTGCCTTATTAGCCACGAAGCTCCCTGTGTGTGTTACAAACAAGAAAAGGATGTTAAAAACAATATAAAACACTAAAAACCCAATAAGAGACATTTGAATCCCAACTGAAATGGATCAAGATGGTCCATTTCATCCAAGAGAGCCTGGAGCTGGCCAGCCGCCACCTAAACACCTTGCCCAAGGGGATATTAACACCTGTTCTATAGTTGCCAATGTTCCCCAGGTACAAGCCGCCCTTCTGCAAGAGTGGGCTACTTACAGACTCTTTTATGGGTCAGGGACCTCTCTCTCTCTTAAGGAGGTGCTCGCAGCTTCCAGGACCCACCAGGATGCCCCTCCTCCTTGCCAAGATGGGCAAAGGGCGAGACTACAGGGATTGGGCCAGACCAGTCCAAGCACCCGTCCTCCTGCTTAGACCGCAACCAAAGAAACCCATTCAATGACCTCAGACTAGGTGGTACACTGGACCTCTCAGCCAAAGGAACTGCATTAACCATGCAGTCCGAATATCCGTATTATCATGAGCTGGCTATTTTAATGCAAACATATCAGTATGGTCAGAAACAGATTCTACCACCTCTATTACAAAAAGGGATGGAGAAGGTGAAGCAACAAGTTGCAGATTCACAAGTACAGTATTTATAATTGTGATAAACTCCATAGTTAGTTCAGTGTGTTTATTTCAGCAGGTATGTACCATCTGAAGATACTGAGGGCAGATAACGCCGCATAGACATAAGGTAAGAACATAATATAGTTACCTTCTTGGTCACAGGGTACGTAAGATACAGCTGCTATAACTGGGAAGTAACTCTATATTAGGTCTTAATGATCTTTTATCAGTTAGTCAAACCCAATTTTAAAACTCATGCCTGAATTTTAATTTTAGCAGAGAGGCATGAAACAGCATTTTACCAACAGCACCTGCTTTCTCTTGGTTCTGATACACATTTAACATGCTCAAAGAAGTTCCTTGAGTAGAGGGAGCCTTTGGGGGCCTTTTTTCCCCCGAAAAGTGAATCACTGTAATATAGAGCAAAATTAATGCCAAAGGCACAGGCTTTATTACAGGATACACAGGCCAAAAATGTTTCTCTAGCAAGCCCTGCTTTATAGCAGACCAGAAATTTGGATCTCCTGCCCCAGTGTTTTCACATGATTGAACATGCTAAGTGAAGATCACGGTCTAGACTTAAGGCATACTCAGAATAGCACCACTGAAATGTAATTTCAGTTAGTCATGACTAGCTCAATTTCCATGACTACATCTGGACCCAACCTATATATTATCTTTCTACTTCCTTTTATATGAGCTCTTGAGATGCCAAGATGAAGTGTGGGAATCTCCACTTGAAATGGAGGGCAAGGGGGGAGCTGGGCAACTAAAAGTGGTGACAATAATTAAGAGACATAGATGAATTTGTAAAAATGCAGCCCAATTAAATGAAAAAGAGTATGCCAATTCTTTTATCAACACAGGAAAAAACCCCAATAAAATATGGTTAATGTATCTATTGTATAAGGTGAAAGTACACATAACTGTAAATGAAATAGGCAGAATTTCTGAGCAACTAAATTTTTATTTGATCACAAACATGTTACTTAAATATACAAGAACCATCCAAAATGGATCAGGAGTCAATTAATACAGTTCACAGTATAACGTGTACAGTTGCCAGGGTCATCACATACAAAATGGCATCTAGTGCTGATTTGTACATATATAAACAGTTATGTTTATATTAAGAGCATACCCTATAAATGACAATCCACAGAGGCTTTTAAAAGCAAAGGTAACATTTTGGGTGTCAGAGGCATTTCAAAAGTGCACAAGCTTTTGACTTCTCCAGAAACATAAACTGGGTCTTGTTCCTGGTGTTATCTGTATATTTCATATAAATTGAGCTTCACATTCATATAACACGTTGAAATTACTAGCATTGAACAGTTTTGGCTGAAGCATCACTGGAAATCGTACATCTGCTAGATCACATAAAATACTTTTTATTGTTGGAACTGATGTACAAAACTAAATGATAAAAGATTGAATTTCATGTCTCAAAAGGGGGTTAAAGAATTGTGGTTTCTTTAAGAATGCTTTTTTCTCATAACTGTTACCAATTTACTAATATTGAATAAGGTTCCATGTAGCACCTGCCACTGCTGTTTCGCACAAACTTGCCCACCTTACCCCAGGAACAGAAAAACAGCTCAAAATAGGTTACCTTTGTCATCTACCATTTCTTGAAACACCACCATTATGGTGGAGTCACATGATATCTAAAAAAGAACATTTGGTCACATGATGCTTATGAATTAATTAACCAACAATTGTTGGTTCAATCTAGTAACCATTTACCTATTTTAAAAATACACAAAGCAGTAAACAAACATTCAAAACACACAATAGAAAAACAATACAAAAGCATATTCAAAATTCTAAGAAAGTACATGTCATTTATATTACTGTACAGTTTCTTCTCATTGTCTGCAGAACATGACAAAACACTTCTGTGTTCATCTTCTACGGAAAACATTAATTTGATGAATACAATTTGTTTTTTCAAGCACGCATAACAAAATACAGTAGGTGTTATTTTAAAGTCTTTACGTGTATCTTTTAAAAGCTCTACCCATAGTGGCAACAACTAAGGGAACCAAAAGCCTAAAAGCTTTGGGTCCATGCAGCCTCCCATCATCAATACACTCATTACTGGATTCGTGGAAGACGAGGAGAAGCACAGCTTCAGCACCAAGTACAGCAAAAGGTCTCCCTTTTACTTCACCAAACAGCAACTACTAATAGAACTGGCCTCCTATTAGATTTGCTCCTTCGGTGCAGGACACACATTCCCACGTAACAGGTGGAAGCCATTTCCCCCACCTCAGTTCTCATTAGGTCGTGCTGGCTGTCAATAGCAGTCTACAGTTTTGGATGGACATTTCATACACAATACAGTTTTCTTGTACAGAAAGATTCCATGACAAATATTACATCTGTATCCCTCATAACATTATTTCTATCAAAACATAAGATTATGGTCCCACGTCAATTACATTATAACCTATAAGCTTTCGTGTACCTTCATCAATGGGTTCATATTTATTAATGAGAAAAACAGCTCTTCCTTCAGTAGCATCAAGTTCAAACTGCTCCTTTTTAAGAAACTCAGTTAGATTTGCTGGTGTTAGAACTTTTTTGCTTGCTGAGTAGCTACTGAAGAGTTCGTTCAGCTCAGGTCTGTGCAGAAGTGTTCGATAAATTGCCCTAAAATCTTCCATGGTGATAACGCCAGTCTTCTGTTTGTCATTTTTCTAAAAAAAAAAAAAGCATCTCGTGTAAATAAAACTTACATGACAGTATGGATGAAAGGATGAACATGAAAACATAGTTCCTAGAAAACCTGCCTTTCATCAGGGTAAACAATGCAAGCCCTGATGATGGTGAAGGCTTAAAAACTTAAAAATGTGATAAATCAGTCCTGCTCACAGCACTAGAACAGGAGCTGACACATTGGAATACAAGTCCCAACTTGAACGGCTGCCTGGAGGTGATCCTGACTGAGGAGAAAGCAAAGAAGCACAAGTCTTCACATTCAGGCTTGCCTGTCTCCCCCATACCAATTAGTGGCTTCAATACTGTAATTAATGGAAGACGTGGGGGGGGGGGGTTCCAGTCAAATCACCCTCTTCAAGAATGTCTGGGCTGTGATGGAGACCCATGTCGGAGCACCTGGCATCTGACCAAGCCTTTCCCCTCTCTAGCAGTGCCAGGGTTCCGCATGAGTATGGAAGTATTCATCTATTTGAGAGAAAACACCTCCACTTCCAAGACCATTAGGGGCACTTCTAGGGCCATCTGGGGATTGGGGGTGCTTCCCAGACCATGGCTGGAAGTATAATGCTGTTTAGGGCACAATCCTATGGGGATGCCTGTAAGCTCCCAAATGCACGAGATGCATGCAATGCGATGCATTCATTGCCGATGTGGTGGGAGCTATGACTGCCTCCCCACTCGTCCCGCTTCGCATCTTGACCTGATGGCCAGCTGCTCCGTTTGATGGGCTGACCTGAAGGAGAAGCGAGGGAAGCGAGGGAAGGAAGGAGGCTGGAACGGCTTCAGGCCACCTTGTGTCCCAGCAGCTCGTCTCCGTGCCTTCCCACCCTGCCTCCTTTTATACCGCTCCAAAGTCATTTTCCCAATCACAAAGAGAGGCCAGTGCAGGTATTTCCATGCAAGATGTTGGGCAGCGGCCCGGGGGGGGGGGGAGGAATTAGAGTTGGGAATCCAAATTATCCCATGCAACCCAATGTTTAAAGGCAATAGGATCATCCTCTAAGAAATTTAGGTGAGACAGAAGTTAGCAACCGATCCTCAGCTATCATGAATTGATTTCTGAAATGGAAATACTATCCAGGAAGAAAAGTCAAAGTCATGGATAAAAGATAGATCCTTACAGTTGAACAGGGCAACTAGCTTTAGAGGTCTACTGTAGATTAAAACCTTTAATCTAGAGGTCCTAGTCATAAGACATGCAACATATTTACTTTGAGCATAACAGCCCACTGATCATAAATGTTGCTGCATAGTTTAAAGGAAGTTGAGCAAATTTTCTCACCTTGAACACTTTTTTCACATGAACATAGTCGTAGGAGACTTCAAACTTATTAAGCAGTTTCAAGACCTGATCTATATTGATCTTGCCATTCCTAAACTCATCAAAGATAACATCCATGAACCATGTGGAGAAACGCAAATTAAGGAAAATTTTGACGAATACTGGCAGCTTATGATTCAGAAAGCATTTGACACAAGAGACAAACTCCTGAACAAAGAAACAATCATAAATGTGTCGGCATGAAACAAGTACTGACAAACATGCGACCCTGTGTTAGATTCTTTTGGCCCAATCTGCTCCCCATTTGTTAAGCAGGTGTAGAGGCGATTGCATAGATTCAAATATTTCATTTAAACAGGGGCAGACCTGGCTCTGAACAGTTCTGTAATAGTGGATAACGTTTCCCTTGTTACAGAGAAATGGAGGACTCCATGGAGCCAACTCCTGGGGTTGAGTCCTGGACTGGGACTAGGAGATCCAGGGTCTAGTTGCCACACATCCATGAAGTGCACAGGGTGACTTTGAGCCAGGCACTCCCCCTCAGGGTCACTGCCTTTCAAGCCTAACCTACATACAGGGCTGTTCTTGTGAGGACAGGAATGGACAGTAGAACGTTGTAAACAGCACTGGGCTCCTTACCAGAGGAAGACAAGTGGGATATAAATGCAATGTAATAATGATCCCATTCATATGGTCATATGTATAATTATTTTAATTTTGGTATGTCTTATGGTTTTGTTTCTTAATATTTGTTTTTATTTGTATTTTAAATATATCTATATTTCACACTGCAAGCTGTTCCGAGAGCCTTTGGCTACAGGGTGGCATACAAATGCAATAGATAAATAGATAATCATGATCTTCAGTGTTAGGATACTTCTCTAAGTCTGGGGCTTTCTTGAGAAGTTTCCTCTATCTGAGATGATCGGGGATAAAGGCAGCCTTCGTACCACGCACATTTGGGCGGCCGAAGGAGTGCCTATGAGGGTCAGGGAGGAAATCTCGAACAGGAGACCGAGGGCACAATCCAATGTGCAGTTGACAAGGCTTTTTTCCGCCTAAGCCTTCCTGCAGGGAGTCTCCCACTCTTCAAGTTCTCGATTGGGGGGCGGCGGGGGGCTGCACCGCCTCCTTCCAGCCTTGCTAGAGAATGCTCGTTTTTCTCGCATGCAGGTACGGACAGATTTCGAGGGCGCGTCCAGAAACGCCGCCTGTGCCACGGCACACGAGTACTATTCTGTCTGCGCGCCTTGATTTGGGTTCTCTTTGGAGGGGCGTCTGGAGGGAGGGAGGGGGCGTGAAGGAAGCCCCTGGTGGAGGCCCGAGCAGATCCCCTTCCCGGGGGGCTTCACCCCCTCCTAAGACGAGGGGCAATTCCTCCGAGGGTGGGGGCAGGGGCAGGGGCAGGGCCAAGCCCCCCCCCCGCCGCCCTCCTGCAGAAAGGATATGTATTCTCCATGATGCCGCTGTCGCCTGCTCACAGCATGGCCCGCGCGCCTGTTCCTTACTGCGATGGTGTCAGCAGCTCCCAGCGCGGCGGAGGCCACCCCAGGCCCGCCCTGTCCCGCGGCTCCCGCTCCCGCTCCCGCTCCCCCCCGACGCAGCCGCTCTCGCCGGTGTCCCGAGACCTAAGGGCTGGGGGGACGGCGCGCGGGCCCGCGGCGGCGGCGGCGGGCGCGCGCGGGGCTTCCCCGCGTCACAATCGCCCCCCGCGGGACCCGCAGCCTCCCTCTAGGCTCGACCCCGCGGGGGAAGCCCCGCCTCTTTGGCCAGCCCCTCCGCCAAGATGACGCGGGGAAGTCCCCAAAGCCCATCTCCAGATGACAGGGGAAGGCAGCAGCCTCGCCTGGTGTCCATCTTCAGCTCCTAGAGGAGGTTCCCTTTAGTTACGTCTAACAGCCAGTGGTAAAGCAGTCCTCCACCAATTTGTTTAAACTTCTTTTAAAACCATAAAAGGCTAACAGTCATAGCCACATCTTGCAGCACTAAATCCCATGAGTGAATTATATGAAGAAATGCTTATTTTTTTCTGTCTTATATCTATATCAATCAAGTTCACAGAGTGAGTACAAATGCTATTCACTGGAATCTAGGGTTATGAGCAGGAACTAGAATCTGTTCCCCAAAGTCCTGATTGGCACTGATGCCAATGAAAGATTTCTTTATTTGCCCATTTGCCATACAGGAGGTGTTTTTCAACGGGAATTTCAGCTGGGGAAGGAAGGGTTAACCCTCCCCTTTTTTTCGCTCCAGAACACCCTCCCCTACCACCGTGGCAATTAACCTTAGGAAAAAACTTACTTTTGTGTTAATGGAATTTTTTCTTCTAAACTGAACTGCATAAAACAGCAGCAATTTTCTTCTATGAGTGAAGAAGGCGAGAGAAGAAAAGTGCAGGGAAAGATTACAAATAAATTGTAATTGAAGAACTACTGATTTGGGGCAATCTGGAGACAGGTGCAAATTTATTGAATAATTTACTTAATTGGAAGTTATCTGGATTTTTAATTAATTAAATGGCTGGGTCTGCCTTCTGTGAAATGTAAATATAGCCTAGCAATTATTATTAAACTTGACTTATATAGTTACAAACTAGATGTTATATAGACCTATGAACTAGACCCCCCCAAATCTTTTAAGTGCCTAGTAATGCTTCTGGTTATAAGGGCAATCCACTCTCTTCAGACCTGACATAATTTAATAAGCCCTGTATCATGTTTCACCTCTGTTGTCTTTTCTCAAACTAAAAAGCCCCAAATGATAAATTGGTGTCTGCTGACATGCATTTTATAATGCTGATGATAGTCTGTTTTTTCCTGCTGCTGTTTATTTGTATTATGGTTTAGGATTGTTTTCAGCTTGCTGTCTCATATTTTTTAGAACAGTCTTAAATATGATTTATCATACAAAAGTGTGGCATAAATTCCTCAGTAACTTAATAAAGAAGGTACTTCAATCCTTTTGCAATTTTGACCATCCTTTTCATGTCTTTTGCAATATCAGGATTTTGGAATTTAAAAAGTCAGAAAAATGTGCAGCAAGCTGCAAGAATTGCTGATCGTGCCTGTTGAAGTGTAAGAACATTACATTTATCAAACCCAGATAAACTGATGGTAATGACCATCGTTATTACTCAGGTACACTAACTACTTTACCACTTTAATTGCATTTGCTCTCATAACTGCCCTATGATCATTGTAGCCATCTTAAGGTAGGGCTTCTATAAAGTTGCTTGCTCAAGACAATACAGTTTTCATAGCTAAACTGGGATCTGAACTCAGCTGTAAGGAGAATGTTCTGCTAATAGACCACAGAAACTTGGCTGTCATGTTCACATGGCTGTTTTATGTGACTACAGACCATGCTACAGACCATGGTGTTGCTTCTCCCTGTGACCTCTGTGTTGCCGACATCACAATAGAAGGCACCAGATTTTCACTTCAGAGGCAGGCTCAGCTGACAAGCTACATGGAAGATCCAGACCAGGGGAAAAAGTAATGTTAACAAATACCACCATCCCCAAGTGCTTACTATTTAGTCTCCTGCCCGAGTGGAGTGTCCATGCTGCTAATGCTACCCTGAATTCCCTAATACAAGGGTAGGCAGAAGGTACACCGGGGTCCAGAAATCAACCATTGGCCTGTTCCAATGAACCTCCCAGCACTAGTGGCTGATTGGATTCCTTCAAAGAGTGCTGGACTAATTTCAGTTGAACAAGTGGAACCTGAAACAAAACGGGGTGTTCCTTTTCGGTGTTCCAGCCAATCAGCCAGGCCTTCTTTCAGGATAATGCCCCCCCTTCACCATATTTCAGCTTCTTTTTTCTGACTGATAGTCAACATTCCACAGTTACTAAGAATGGCCAGACTTCAGTGGGTTGAACATGTGCAGAGGAGGTGCTCCTCAGGATCCCTCCCCAAAGACTTGTCTTGTACTGCTAGAACACTTGGGGTTACACCAGGCCTACTGATACTTCTCCTTTATTTCTCAGTAGCCCTGGTTTGGCTATATAACACTCCTAATTCAGCACCCACATTCACTAATATTGGTAAGGCGCTTTCTATGTTCTGAAGAAGGAATATATACTAAGGATCCCTTAGTAGGTATGGCATAATTGATCTCTTCAAAAGAACTGGCACATTAATATGCAAAGAAAACAACTTCCTGTTCAAAAAATGGTCAGCCTGCTGCTTCCTCAGGAATAATACTTTCAGTCTGTAATCCAACCTGATGCTCTGGCATCATCTCTAATCCAACTTCCAAGACATGTTTAGATGTTTAGGGCTGCATAACTTCCCAGTGGCTTACCTTGGGGGCAACAGTCTTTGGGAAAAGATTTCCAGGCTGGACAAGTACCTGAAGAGTCAAATTATGACAATGAGCAGGTGTAACAGCTGCTTCTGAGCCACCTGCTTTGGAACTGATTTTGAGTGTAGTGCAGCATACCTGCATAGCTGGAAACAGACACTCTGAGCATGTGATTAATCTGATGTTTATGAGACCTCACACTGGGATGGTGCCCATATATGTTGTGGCCACATGCATCGCTCAGAGTGTAACTGTTGAAGGACTCCTGTCTATGGGAGCTAAAGGTAGGACGAGGGAGACAGTGAAGTGGTGCTACAGCACAGCAACATGTGCCCAGGGACGGCTTGCGAGTCAACTGGAAAAATGGGATTGCAATTGGTACAGTAGGATGGAACCGCCCCGCTTTCTTTCCGTAAGTGGTATTTTTAGGAACAGGTTGGCAGGTTAAAAAATTACTATTCAGCATCAAGTCAAATACGCTTGAATATAAGCAAAGGGTAATCCCTTTGTTCATGCTTGCATGCTTTATTGTTTTCATTGCTGTATTGAAATCTCTTTAATATGCAAGAAAATTGTTATCTAGTGATGTGTTTACAAAGGACGAATTAAGGTTGCACTCCTCTGCATATTTACTTGGGAATAATTGCCTCCTAGTTTCTGAGTGGAACTTAGTTCTGAATAAACAAAGAAGGGCAGGGCTTGCCCTCAGGCATTTTATGCAGCACCTGAATTATGGGTCATTGCAGGTTTTGTGTATTTATTCAATCGTGCTCTCACTTTTCAACGCACTGGCACTTGGATCCATCTTCTAACTGCTGGCATGATCATACTTGTACTGTTAAGAATAAACTGTGTTGATTTTCGCAGGCATTAAGCCAAAGCCTTACATTAGTTCAGATGAGTTCTAGAAAGTTCTAGGTTAGAGACGGGAAAGTAAGTGTAGCTGGGGAAGGTGACTTGCCACCGCCTCCCCGCAGGCCCTCTGGAGGTGGTAGGGTGAGCGCAGCAGCCATGTCACTGACATCACAACCTGCTCCACCCATTTTGCCTTTGTGTTAGGAGAGGCACAGAGTTTCATGCCTCAGCACAGAGAAAGGGACTCAGCCAGTGAAGGGAGGAGCAACCACTCCTCGCGTCAGCCAAGTCTGTACGTGCACACAGCAAATGAACTCAGTCGGCACTGAGGAGAGTCCCTGGCTTTGTGTGGCATGTGTTGTCGACACGTGAGATGAGAGATAGGAGAGGAGGTTTCTCCCAAGGGGATTCTTCCACGGAACAAGCCTTGGAGGTCGAGCCCTGCCTTCTGAGAGAATCCAAGGAGGCTCTGCAGCTGGCTGAAGTACCGCCACAGACCAAGTTGGCTTGGAAGGTCCCCTCCCATGTTGTTGATTAATCTTTGAAGATAAAAGCTGGAACATTTTAAAAAATGTTGGTGCTGATCTCACAGTTACATCAACAATCACTGTAGCACTTTTTTTTACCCCTAAGAAGCCACACATTAATTTCCTTACACTTTGAGAAGAAATATTTAGTGCTTTTTTGTGTGCTTCCCCCTACCAATGTTCATTCCATCTTTAGCTCCATCCTTCAGAAGACAGTACATGATGAGTGAAGAATTGTCTACTGCAAAGAAAATAGAATGCATCTGCAGTATGCTACGTCAGGCCCCGCCAGGTGAATTCAGGAATGTTTTTGAAGATCTCTGCCTTCTGGTTTGTGATGAGCATCTCATGAGGTTTGAAGCTGCTCAAGTATGTGCTAATCATACCAGGAACAACTTCACAGCTGTGAAGGTAAGAGGGGACTACACTCTAGTGAGTCGCTTCAATGATCTTGGAGGAAATCGCTTCTTTGATCCACAGATCAAACTTTCTTTCAGGTTTGACCACCTGACTGCAAGAGTGGATAAAGTTCTGCTTTATAAGTGTATCAGAAAAGATAATGTAGAGTTATGGAGAGAAACCCTTAATGTGACTTTAGAGTCCTACATGAAGAGACATTTCTACTCAGGAGGCTGTAGGGTCTATCGAAAAACTCTCAGAAGCAGCCCATTCTTGGTGGTCTGTATTGAAAGCCACCAGTATGAGAAGTTCTGGAATGGGCTTTGGAAATCAGAATGGATTATTGCTTTCACTCCACCTACTACACAGATCACAGGGAAGATTAACCTACAAATACACTATTTTGAAAAAGCTAACCTCCACTGGACAGTGAGCAAAGTTGTCAAGGATTCCATTCACTTAATTAACCGCACTCAGTTCGTCTTAGATTTAGCAAAATTAATTGAAGCTGAAGATGACAAATTTCAGATTGGTATAATGGAAAGCCTTCAAGTCTTGTCGGCTAACATTTGGAGAACACTACGTAGGCATCTCCCAATTACTCGTACTGCAATCCACTGGGAAAAATTGCTGTCTATTTAGAGGTGAAATCATCTGGAAGTAATATACTGTTAAATTTGCTGAAGTGCCCTGTGTGAATGAAATATCAGACAAATAAAATTGCAATCACTGAATACATTCACACTGATTCCCTTGATTTATTGCTTGTTTATTGCTCCATAGGAAAATGGAGTCCTTCAGCACAATGAATCGTATCCAGGTCAGTAGTACCTTGGCTGAAGTATAGTTCATTCTTTGCATGGAGAACAAAGAATGAAGTTGTAAAATGAAGTAACTTCTTCCTTTTGTGCAGCAACAAACAGAAGGGTTCTACATTTATGCCACAACCAAATGAATGACTATCATCATCAACAGATTCAATATAATTTATCTGTAAATAACACTTTTCAAGGGACTATAGGCTTTTCTTCACGAAATTTTAAAGCAACTACACACAGAGCAACTTTTCTTTTTGGCTCTCAGACTTCCCAATGGTCTGCCACTCACAGGTCATTGGTAATCCTGGGAGGGTTCCACCTTCTCCTGTTGCATATTGTGCTCTATTGAGCCAACTGCTTAATCTCTGGAGCTGATGTTTATGATATTTTTATTTAGCTTTTACTTTTATCGTATAGGACTGGAGGGATGAAAGAAGCTAGCAGGCTGAGGGTGTGATTCATAAATATAGTTTGCAAACATCAGCAAATACCGCTTCTACATCACTAACAGATGTGTATGCCCATGTGTGTCCATGTGCCTGCCTGCCTGCCCATCAGCACCAAACGGCCATGACTATGAAACCTGGATGCCTGAAACAAGGTCATCCTAGGACTGTGCATCTTTACATTACTGAATTTAAAGTTGTGCCACTGTGTCCAAGTGGCTGAAGCCTTAAGAAATGCCCACAGCAATGAGGAATGAGCTTCCCTAAGGAGTACATGGCAGTTTGAAGGGAGATGAGTAAGCCAAGGAGCAGTGTTATAGACTTGACCCCTCATTCTGAGAAATGGGGTGGGCAGCTCCCCTAGGGTACAACCGTGGTACGCCATGACAGGGCTGGTGCCTGTGGGTGCCAGCAGACACAGGGCTACTTGAACGGGCTGGGCATGATGTGTCCAACTCTGGCAGCTGCATAAATTTGCCCAAACACATCACTTTATGAAAATAAGGACTATTGCAGCCTATGTGGAACCAGGTCTCTTCACTAAATCATTAAAATTAAAGAGACACAAGAGTTTCCCTTCAAAGTAAGTCACACACACACAAATATTCTGTGATTATAAGCCTCAAATGTCTGCTGCTAATAAAAATGACACCTGTTGAGCTGATAACTTGAATAGCATCCATAATTGACCTGATGAGGTCTATGATTATGCAAAATGTCAAACTGATCCAAAACAAATTGCGACAGGTACAGCAAGTTTAAAATGTGCTGAAAATTGGCACATTTGTACTTCTTAATCCAAAGGGCATCTCAGTGTATCATGTATTTCAGATTCTGGCAAAACGATTGATGTACATTCGGCATTGTTGAGCCGTGCCTTTCATTGCTTGGTGAAATTTGGAGCGCTGGCTCAGAGGTGGTTTTTTCTGCACTGCAAATGCCAGTGACAGTCACTGCCAGATATGCTCAGTTCACTCTGAAGCTAGAATGCTGACAATATCCCTAAATCTTCCAGAGGAATTCTGTTACAGGGGGCATCTAATGTGCCACCCCCACACCCGTTCCACATTGTGGAATGTGATCTCACATGTGGAACTACATGTTACTGCAAGGATTGGTGCACAGGCATGGGTGAATAGGGAGAATTTAATCCTCTGCCTTTCCTTGCCATGGTACCAATCTGGATCAGGCCCCTCATGTATCCAATTTGCAATGCTAAAAACAGTATTCATTTCTAGAATAATTTTAATTTAATTTAAACATTTCTATGTTGTCCTTTGCAAAAAGCCTCAGGACAGCTTACAGAATATAAAAATAACAATATAAATAACAATATATTATAAATATCATCAAAACATTCAACAATAAGGCAAAATAAGCAGCAATATATCTTTCCATAACTAAAGAAGAAGAAAGAACATACATTGAAGGTGTGTGGCACCCAGCACTCTTGGTCCCGTTCCATGTGAGGTCCAATAAACATTCTTTTGAGTAAAAAGAAGAACCCCTTTAGCTACAGCTTTAAAGTAACATGCAATTTGTCCCCGAGAGAGGTCAGGAGAAGCAGGAATGGACAGGTAGCAGAGGAGAACAGAGGAGTTGTGGCCTCACTCCACCTTTCTGCAAACAAATGCAGAATGAAAACTGAATCCTTGCTCTTTGCTTCTGTGTGGTGGAGAGAGGACAGGCAAGGATTGTTCCACTAGGGGAATATCCAGGTGATGATGAATGTAGGTGCATGGAGGGTGGACAGGTAAAACCTATGATAGGGCACATCATCGCCACAGGACACATCAGTTAAGCATGGAAATTAGCTTCCTGCGAGTGGGTTTCATGGAACTTGAGCCCACATGTCTTAACCTTGGTCTAAAACCAGCAGGTGTTTGTTTGTTTTAATTACTGAATAATAATGTGTGTGATTTTAAAACTAAGTGGTTCCATCACATTAATTCAGGTGGAGATGGAGCCTTTTGGCTCTTCATATTTGGAGGCATTATCTCCTGTTGCTTCCAAACTGCTTTGAAATATATTTCTTTAATTCTGAACTGGAATTAATCTAGGAAATTAATCCAGAACATCTCAGACCTTGTGAGGGGAACTGCTTAAGTTAAGCAAAGTATTCAAACCTCCATAATGACAGTAAAGCTAATGAGATACATAAACTTTGCTACAAAACAATCATAACCTTTGCATGGTTAGCTGAGAACCTTGGTTTTTTTTTTCTTTTCTTTATTGAAGAAGCAGCCCCTTTTAAGATTGATTAATTTACATAACTTATCTCTTACACCTTCAAAAGAAATTCCCAGGATGAGTAACAGAAGAAGGTGAAGGAGTTGTTAAAATTAGAACATAATAAGAGCACACTAACAGAAAATATAAAAATCTGAACATACTAAAATTAGGATGTAATAAGAGCAACAGTCCATTCAAATTGACAGTAAAATCAAAATGGATCCAGGTTGAAAAATGATAATATTAACAGATCTTTTAAGCTTGCAGAAAGAAATGTTTTTGCTTGAAACCTTGATGATAGTAAGGAAAGACAGCACAAGCTGAGACAGACAGATTCCAATTTTAGTGGGACAGTGTATCCACTGTGGATTGTAGTCTGAGCTATCCATTGTGCTGAAGTAATTTGGGAACTAGAGGAATGGATTCCAAAATAGACAGCTCTGGCAACATTCAGGCTAAAAACTGGGTGGATACACCACCCCACTGACACTGGCACTATCCGTCTTCACTGATAAGATTCCAAGGTAAGCTTCCCTAGCATGAAGCCACACTAAAAAGGCTTTCTCTCTAGTCAACACCCTCAGCAGTTCAGAGGACAAGAACACCCAGAGAAAGGCCTCAGCTGACGATAGAATGACCGTATGTCCTCTTTTACATAGAACAGTTATCTACTTCAAGGGCTGGCAGAAGGCCTCTGTTTTGAAACATCCTCTATTTGAAGGACAAGTCCAGTTTCAAAGAATCATCAGAAGGAAAAGCTGGGCCTTGAAGTTGTCTATCAATGGAACTGGCCTGACCAGCAGCCAGAAGAAGACTCACAGATCACTTGATCAGTCTTTCAGGCCATGTTGAGATGTAGGCTAGGTCCAAACAACAGGATAACCCACACTCAAGGATAAAGTATGGGTTGAATGTGGGTTGCCACTGAACAGTGGCTTGTTGTTGAAACATGTACTAGGAGCTGTGCTAACAAAGCATGGGTTAGCAAACCATGGTTTATTAGAGAAGACGGGTTCAAACAATATAATCACATTTTAGTAACAATCCACAGTTGAACAACAATTCATATTCAGCCTCTTGGGGGGTGTTCTGATGTTGTCTAAAGCATACTATATTTCTTTTTAAATTATAATAATTACTTCTCAATTTGCATCTATAAATATATATTTGCTTGAGCCATTTGCATGCAAATCAGTGCCCTCTTTTTGATAATGCATTTCTCCTTCGTTGGTGATACCTAAATGACCACCCTAGCTGGCAGTTTCAGCTGGCAGTCCAAGAGGAATTTGGGTCCTAAACTGTGGAGTTAAGTCCCACATTTTGAATAAAGCTTCTCACTTTCTCCTTCTCTTTTTCACCACACTTGGTCTCATTAAGCACATCTCTCAACAGGCTGATGTGTAGGTAAATGGGGGTGATATAGGCCCAGGTTTCAATGACTTATAGACCTGTCTGTGGGCTGTACCACTCTGGACAAGTACACAAAAGCCCACGACTAAAAACCCCTCTGCAAAGAAAACTAGGCATCAGTGGGAAAGGTTCTAGCTTAGCCATTTCTCCCCAGCATGCTTATTTGTAACGCATGGAGATTTATTCATTTTTTTTCCTAAGGAGGAGAATTTGAACTTCAGCTTGCCATCTTATCTGATACAGTTCTGACACAGCTTTGCCACCTCAGTGAAAACTGGACCATTGTCACTTAGTATTCAAATTTGCTTTACAGCTTGTCATCAAAGGCACACAAACATTAGTGGGAACCACGAAAAGTGTCCAGTTAGCTGAAGAAAAGTGATACCCATAGGAGGACACTGTAATATGAACATGGTCTTAGACAAATGAATTATTTATTCATTAAGATTCCTTTCCCTCTTTCTCCACCGGCACTTTTGCTATGTTAGCTGAAGTGTTTGCCTTGGAGAATACGTGCACAAGGGAAGATGCTAACTGCACAGAACTGGCCGCTAACCACAAGGATATTATAATGAGCCGCTCATGCGCCATTGTCATTTACTTATCTTCATGGAATTACTACTCACTATTTGTAAATGGTTCCCCATTAGCATAAACATTTAAAAGACATGTGTACATATTTTGCAGCATGCAGTTTCAAACGTGGCAACATTTCTTGTGCACTAAGCAGTATTTCTGTTTCTGCAGAGGACTGTTATACCAAGATGGCTAGGGTGAGGGCTCATCTTGAGACTTTAGAGAGCACATCAGACTAAGGATGGAGGTTCATACAGAACATAAGAAAAGCCCACTTGGATCAGAACAGATGTCCATGTAGCCCAGGATTCTGTTCCCGTGAGTGACCAGCCAGCTGCAAGTAGACTATCAAGGCAACTATCTTCAAGGTTTGTCCTCAGCAATTAATGTTCAGAGATTTGCTACATCTGAACATTATGTTTCCATTTAGCTACCATGGCTAATTGCTTTTCATATACCTAAATGCTTTCATGAATAGCTCTGCCCCCTTTTCATGAATATTCCTAATTCCCTTTGCTAGGAAATCAATAGGAAATCCAATAATCAGTTTTCAAATCACAAACCCACAGTGTTTTCTACACTTTGGTTCTTCGTGTGTGTTCTTGGTGTGGTGCCATGCAGATGAAAGGATCTTATCCTGATATGAAGAACTAAAGACAAAACCTGGAACCTAGAAGATTACATGACCTTTCCAACTGTCGCCCAGGACAAAAATATAGACATCCAGTTTAACACACTGATCAAAATGCCAATTTTCCTCATTCCTACTGCCTTCTCTAGGACATAATTCATGGTGCACTGCTTAACGGAAGAACTCCTGTTCTGCATGTCCAGCTGACTGATGTTAAGTAGATGGCTATGAATACACAGTCTTTTCAGAAGTGATGCCAACACTTGTGTAATGCTCTCCCTAGGAAGGCCTGCCTACCCCCACAACAATGAGACCTACTGAGGTGTTAAGCAAAATTTTGGCTCTTCACGAAGGCCTTCAAGACAACTGATTAAAACACACATGACTTTAAAGATGGGGCTGGCAGCTCAGTTTTTCTTCTATCACACACAAGAGCAGTAGGCAACTTCAGTGAGGCAAAATAGGCCACAGTAGTGGGGAGGGAACCACAAAATGTACTCCAGTATCCAAATTATCCACAGAGGCATTTTCCATTCCATGGTCATCTGTTCAACAGCAGACCTCACACCTACAAAGCTTTTGAAATTTTCCTCAGTCTCAGAAGTGGTTTGTCACCTGATACAGAGATGGCTGTTGATAAACATAAATTCAGCACCTCTCAAGTACAAAGGGCAAGTTCTGTACATCTTTGGATCTCAGCCATAAAGCGACATCATAACAATTAATCATGGTCGGTGTATGACATTTTTGCTGCTGATAAAAAGCAGTGACAGAGCCTACAACACAGAGAACTGCTTTTTTTCCCAAGCCAAAAACAGAATAGTTTCAAGACACACAAATCAGACTTAAGGAGCTTATAGCTTAGAAAGCTGTTGGAGTCGAAGGATAATTGTAATGTAGGAAAAGAAACAGAATTCAGATAAAGTAGAATATATACACTGCAGTGCCAAAAATGACTGTCTGCTTCTGCCATTCTAGCCTGTTCTTGGAACAGAGCCACCACATTGCCTGGGGAAATTAAACTCTCCCTGACGAAGAAAGAGAAAAGCTACTTGAGCGAAGACATTAATATGCCTCTACAGTGCTGAAAGAGCCATGAACTATTTACTATAGAAAAAGAGAACCCGCTGTAAGCAAATATGAACTATAAATAGGACATCAGAGCCAAATGAAGTTGAAGCAAATTACTTTTGTCTCTCAAAAAGTATTGAGCCCTGTTGTGTCTCCGAGACTGCAGCAGCCAGTTTTATTGTCTCTGAGTCTATACTCCATGCTTCCCAGGGTGTTTTCTAGTCTACTAATCCAGCAGTCCAGTAGAAGTCATGAATGGAATTGTCTACAATCTATGATCAAGGAATAGTTCCATCACAGCATAAGCACAGTAGGTCCCTGGCACTCATCTTTCGGTTCTTATCAAATGTCATACCCGTGACATTCAATAAATATTGATTTCAGATGCTTTTCAAAGACAACTGTTCTAGTCAACAACGAACTCTCTCTTTGCCTACTAACCAGCACCACCCACCACCATCATCAGTTTCACGTCTATATTGCCTATAGCCAAAGCTCTTTGGATAGTTTACAACTTCTGCTATAAATAAATGTAGACATTTGGTGAATAGTTATTATCTCTGCAATGCAAAACTTCAAATTTCAAACTAGGCAGAAACTGGAATGTATTTGTAAGAAAGATGTTAAATATACGGATTTAAACGACAAAGGCACAATTGCAAAAAATAATCACATTAGATACACCATACCATTTAAGAAGGTGCCTAAAGTGTTAATACATGGGCCTATTCTGGTCTTTGCCTAAAGCACAATTTCTTGTCCTCATTTTGCTTTATTTTATCTAACATCAGCAGAGTTTGCATCTTTCACTAAGAAAAGACATCTGTGCAATGTGTTTAATTCACCCACTGAAGTATTGCAGCAAGCTTTTCTGATATATGCATGAATAATAAAATGAAGTCTATAATCTAAAATAAACTTTAAGATGCAGTCCTACACAGGTTTAGGCAGGTTTTCCGTCTAACCCTGCATGTGATCACATCCTTAATTTATCAACAAACTTTCTCCTTATCTGTATTTACAAAGTAACAAATCGACATGGGCCATAGACAGGCATGTTTGCGCGTAACTCTCCTGAGGACAGTGCCCTGGCTTGCAAAACTTGGAAAGTATTGTGGGCAATCTGTTGTGTCTGGACAAAGAGAATTTTCAAATAGATCTAAATCCTATAATTGGGCAAAAACAGTCATTTATTGCTCCAGTGGGCCAAAATAAATTCAAGAGAGTTATTGCAACTGGGTACAATCATGGTTTTAATCTCTGTGACTGCATCTTTGTTCCAAAATGGAGGCAAGCTACATGCAGTTGAGCATCATGCACAGATTTGTCCTCAGAAATGTGGGTCCAAAACCACTAAGCAACCAGTGCCGGTCCTTACTCACTAGTGAGCTCTAGATAACAACATTTTTCTTTTGGAATTATTATATTGGCTTTGGAAAATATGGGTTCCCTGCAAAGGGCTGCTCCTAACACTCTAAAACTGGTAACCATTCACCTTGGATGGCACTGATATACCCAACATACCAGAAAAAATTTGGAAGGCAAGCTGCACAGGCCCTAAACTACACGCATCTCATCTGAAGAGCTGGCACACTTGTTCTCACATTACAGCTGTAGAATATTTTGCCTATTTCCTTGCCTTCCTCCTCAAAGCAATCTGGAATATCTTAGAAAATATAACAGACTTGAGTCGCTTGAGTCTCTCAATGTTTTTACCTTGTGTACATCATAAAAGGCTTGGATAGCTCTAAACCCAAACCCAAGAACAAAACAAAAAAAGCAAAAACAGAGAGAGAAAGTTTGTCAATATCTATTAGCCATGCAATATATCTCTGAATACTGGGTTGTTGTGGACAAACAGTGGGGATAATTATGGATTCATCTTGATTAGGGCAAGATTAGGTCTCATCCTTGGTAGGTCTCCACCTTCGTGCCCTGCCTGTGAGCCGGAATCTTGGCAAACCTTGTTCTGATCCAGCAAGGCAATTCTTATATAGTTTTTATGCATAATGAATATAATTGACTCACATGAGCAAAATCACTTATATCACTACAAGATTAGTATTATTAAACCATGGTTTCTTTATTGAGGAGCAGGTAGCTGGAGCAGCATTGTTAACAAACATTATTTCGAAAAGTACCAAATGTGTACAAAGAGAGAAGCAGGACGCAGGCTGACACCAAGTTTGGAAAAAAGTGGAACCTGCCGATAACCTGAAAATGTAACAGGAATGAATTGAGTTGTATTACAAAGTGTTTCAAGTAGATGAACAAATATAAACTCAAATCTTGGTGTACTGTCAACCATAATAAACACCAAGAAATGCAACCAGACTAGTCCTGTGCTTGAGTCTCAACATACATCCCTGTTAAAGGGAAGAGAGTGCAACTGGCAAAGCCATTATGGGACATTCCAGACCGGTTTCTCAAAGCACTGGAGACAGAACTGGAAGGCAAAGACCCATCCCAGCTGTACACTTGAGTATGCATTTTTACTTTCACCAGTGTAAGAGTGTGGCTGCCATTCTCTTCTATACCAAAAGCAAAACAGTGCATCTAACTACAAGATAAGGGTGGACAAAATTTCCTCTCATTCTTGCTTCCAGTTTGCCTAGCCTTTACCAGGAATATCACAGGGTGCGGTCAATGAGTCCACACATAATGTCACATCACACCTGTCAGGGATCCTTGTAGTATATGGTGAACTCTTCCAGCCCTACCCATTATAACAATGGGCACATTGCTAGAAATATAGCAGACCCCTAAAGTCTTGAGTTCTACCAAGTTATACTGTACATATTTCGTACCTAGTCAGACACTTGTTAAGAATGACTTACGACACAACCCAGTGCCCCTGGCCCTCAGTGCTTCTATTGACCTACGTTGCCCCATACATGTATTTAGATGTCCATTTTCAGCTGCCTTGATAAAGTGCCAGGGGAGAGGAGGGGGGGACATGGATGTATGGAGACAACCACAGCTTCTTCCTCTCCCCAGCCCCCAACATGCCCCTGTCGGAGAGACAGACACTGCTATTCTTCTCACAGCAGCTGTGAGGAGGGCCGGCTTCAGACATGGCCGTTGGCGGCCCAGCACTGAGATTGCAGGACCTCAGTGCTGGGATTTTGAAGAATCTAATGGCCTCCCACACTATGTTGGGAGGCTGAGCATTGCACCCATATGCATCCAGTATTCTTAAGCACACATTCTTCTGTGTAGTAGTTCCCTCCAAATAAGGCCACACAGAAATTTTTCAAGTTGTGTTCCCTGTTTACAAAGGCTTTGCTATGGATTTTCTAGCAATGTCAATTTCCGGAACAAGAGAAATAAAGAGTAAAACAACATATTCTTGGAAAAGCTGACAGTCTGACCACAAAGCTACAATAATTAACTTAACGGTACAATATACAGAGGCAATCATGAGACATACTGATGAATTTAGAAGAGCTGCAGCTCAGTGCACGAAAAAGTTCCAAGGTTTGGTCCAAGTCGTCTCCATGTATGTTACACTGAAGGCTCAACGCATGCAAACAATGCTCCCTTTTAATTTTGCATAGTGACACAAATGAATACTAAGCATGTAACATAGATAAAATCAGAATACCAGTTAATTTTTAAAAAATAGTTCTCCCACCAGCAATGACAGTGAACACAGAAACACCTATGGTAGCATCCAATTTCCAGTTTAAAGGTATGTTGCTATATAATAATCATGAAGTGAACAATTTATTAATAGGAGTTTGGAAAACTGTGTGTGTGCAGGAAACATATCTAATACCTTTACTCATGCTCAAAAGTGGCAAAGTATATTGACCAAGGAAATCATTGGAAGTGAGAGACTGCTGATCTTCTACCATGAATCGAACTAAGGCAAGCTCTGGAACTTGGACATTAAATGTGAATGTTTCATTCCATCTAGGAGACAAAGCTGAAATAAAAAGTACAATAGCAGATAAGCAACAATCCCCTAAAAGGCTTCACCTTGCCAGCTAGCGTTCATTGGCTATTGAAAACAAGGCCATGATTGGTTCCCATTTTTCCATCTATCCACTGATGAGTCCTACTGATTGCAGGACTGAAATCTGCACACAGTTGCAGGAAAAATGCTAACTAAGCAGGAACTCTCATTATGTAGTTTACATTCCCTATGCATGAATTATTGTTTTGGCCGTGGTGCCATCAACTTGATGGTGTCAAGAATGCTGCCTTTGTTATGTCCTTCCCTTGAAAGTACATGGTCATTTTCAGGAGCAGATCTTAAGGTAATGTGATCTTAGCAGAGTCCATCAGCCTGTTGTACTTCTGCTGAAAATCCACCAGTTTTTGCAGCTGAGCTCTGCAAAAGCTGTTAATGGAAGGAAAAACAGTGATGCCCAAGCATCACCCCAGCGGCTGAGCAACAGATAACAGTGCACATAGGGGCGATGAGCATGCTCAGAAAGGAGTAGGGAGCCAGGCAATGACGTCACAAGCCGCGACTCATAAGCCGCGATACATCTGAATTTTCCCATGGCCGGTCAGTTTGCTGCCAAGGGTAGATAGACAGAAAGATGGATAGATATTCTTAGACTGCCTGTGAGTTGTTTTTTCCAAACAAAAGCCTCAGTATTCAGGTTATCTTGTAGTGCTGGCACCGTGTGATAAATAAGTGAGTTTTGGGTTGAAGTTTGGGCACGCAGTCTCTAAAAGAGTCATCATCACTAAATTAGGGTTAGAAAATCGAGGTGTCCGGGCATGATTTTGATGGTTGGAATGTGTTTAGAATGGGCAGAAATGATGAGCAGTGCAGAAAAAGCTACTCAAGGAAGGCTTTTTCAAAATCGCATTCTTTTCAATGGAAACATAACCCTGGATTAGGGTTAGGGGTGTGCACCAAGGTAGGGTTAGGGTTAGAAAAACGAGGTGTCCTAGCATCATTTTGATGGTTGGAATGTGTTGAGAATGGGCAGAAATGAGGAGCAGTGCAGAAAAAGCTAGTCAAGGAAGGCATTTTCAAAATCGCATTATTTTCAATGGAAACATACCCCTGGATTAGGGTTAGGGATGTGCACCAGGGTAGGGTTAGGGTTAGAAAAAACTAGGTGTCCTAGCATCATTATGAAGGTTGGAATGTGTTTAGAATGGGCAGAAATGATGAGCAGTGCAGAAAAAGCTACTCAAGAAAGGAATTTTCAAAATCTCATTATTTTCAAAGGAACATTACCCCTGGATTAGGGTTAGGGATGTGCACCAAGGTAGGGTTAGGGTTAGAAAAACAAGGTGTCCTAGCATCATTTTGATGGTTGGAATATGTTTAGAATGGGCAGAAATGATGAGCAGTGCAGAAAAAGCTACTCAAGGAAGGCTTTTTCAAAATCGCATTATTTTCAATGGAAACATACCCCTGGATTAGGGTTAGGGGTGTGCACCAAGGTAGGGTTAGGGTTAGAAAAACGAGGTGTCCTAGCATCATTTTGATGGTTGGAATATGTTGAGAATGGGCAGAAATGAGGAACAGTGCAGAAAAAGCTAGTCAAGGCATTTTCAAAATCTCATTATTTTCAATGGAAACATACCCCTGGATTAGGGTTAGGGATGTGCACCAAGGTAGGGTTAGGGTTAGAAAAACTAGGTGTCCTAGCATCATTTTGATGGTTGGAATGTGTTTAGAATGGGCAGAAATTATGAGCAGTGCAGAAACAGCTACTCAAGGAAGTCTTTTTCAAAATCACCCCTTCCAATGGTATTTCACCCCTATACTAGGGTTAGGAGTGTGCACCAGGGTAGGGTTAGGGTTATCAAAACGAGGTGTGCTGGCATCATTTTGATGGTCAGCATGAGTTTAGAATGGGCAGAAATGTGGAGCTGTGCAGAAAAAGTTACTCAAGGAAGGCTTTTTCACACTCGCCCTCCTTCAAGGGAACTTTTTCTGTATATTAGGGTTAGGGATGTGGACCAGGGTAGGGTTTGGGTTAGAAAAACAAGGTGTCCTGGCAGAAGTTTGATGGTCAAAATGTGTTTAGAACATGTAGAAATGATGAGCTGTGCAGAAAAATCTACTCAAGTCAGGCTTTTTCAAAAGCACCCTTTTTGCAATGGTATTTCACCCCTATATTTGGGTTAGGGGTGTGCACCAGGGTAGGGTTAGGGTTAGAAAAATGAGGTGTCCTGGCATGATTTTGATGGTTTGAATGTGTTTAGAATGGGTAGCAACAGTGAGCTTTGCAGGGAAAGCTACTCAAGGAAGGCTTTTTCAAAATCGCCCTCCTTTTAATGGAACTTTCGTCCTATATTAGGGTTAGGGGATTGCACCAGCATAGGGGTAGCGCAGTGGTGGTGAACCTATGTTATGCATGCCACAGCAGGCATGCAGAGCCCTCTCAGTCAGCGCCCAAGCCAAGTCACCCCAGCATTGCGCCAGCAGCCGAGCATCAGGTAACATCGCTCACTGGGGCCAAGTGCATGCTCAAAAAGAAGTAGACCCGCCAAGCAAAAGCTCAGATGAGTCTCAGCTAATGCATCACGGGTTGAGGAGCAGTGCAGAAAAAGCTACTCTAGGAAGGCTTTTTCAAAAGCACATTATTTTCAATGGACCCATACCCCTGGATAAGGGTTAGGGGTATGCACCAAGGTAGGGTTAGGGTTAGAAAAACGAGGTGTCCCAGCATGACTTTGATAGTTTGAATGTGCTTAGAGTGTGCAGAAATTATGAGCAGTGCAGAAAAATCTACTCAAGGAAGTCTTTTTCAAAATCACCCCTTCCAATGGTATTTCACCCCTATACTAGGGTTAGGGGTGTGCACCAGGGTAGGCTTAGGGTTAGGGTTATCAATCGCTCACTTGACCGGCCAAGCGAAATCTCAGATGAGTCTCAGCTAATGCGTCACGGGTTGTGATGTCATTGCCTGGCTCTGCTACTACTTTTTGAGCTTTTTATACACACATACACGCACACACACATATATATATTATATTTCTTGGACTGGCTGTGAGTTGTTTTTTCTAAACTAAAACCTCAGTTTTCAGGTTCTGTTGCAGTGTTGGCACTTTGCGATAAATAAGTTGGTTTTGGGTGCAGTTTGGGCACTCAGTCTCTAAAATCTTCCCCGTCACTGATATAGTCCATCTGATGTGTGATCATGCCTTGCTCTGCTGTAGGTCAACCCCATAGTAATGCTCAAACTTGGCGGGGCGCGAAGAAGCCCCACAGTGATCGTAATTCCCATATGATCAAGGTTCAGGAAATGAGACCATTGTGATAGACCCACTCTGGGTCCTCAGAGCTGCAGCTGTGCCTAAGTGTATTCTTTTCGGAACCTACACCGCTTCTCACTGTCCACTTGCAGAAAAATGGAGAGAGAAAAATGGACATGGCTGTTGAAGAGATGACTGTCTTTTGTTGCTGAGATGCTACGGGAAATGTAGAGAAATGGGAACTCAATTTTCGTAACTTTTTGACGATTAAATTGTACTAAAGGCTCTTTTGGAGAAGTAAGCTTGGCGAGTCATTTACCATCACACTACTTGAATTTTAATCCTGTTTTTTTAATCCCACCTATACTCCCCTTTGTCCTGACTGTCTATTTGTATGTCTGTTAAATATGGGTATAGGATATGTGCTGGCATGAAAGATTATATGATTATAATTATACCCCCATAATTGTGAACAGCTCAGAGCTTTAGTTATTGGGCAGAACAGAAATCTAATAACTAAATATATAACATAACGCATACATAACAATAAAGTTTAGAATGCATTGATATGTGGGAGTGGGTGAGTTAAAGCATTCTCTTTTTTATGTTGTAATGGAAGAAGCTTCATAAAAATCAAAAAGTAAAAATATATTTTGAAAATTACACATTTTTTCTGTAATATTCAGTTTTCTTATTGATTGATGCATTGCCGTTTCTGTTTAGTACTTCAAATGTGAGAGGAATAATTTGATAAGTTAGATCAGGGTGTGCATAAACCTCTGACTTGGCAGCTTGCATGCATCCGAGGCCCGGAGCAAGGTGTGGCTGAAATGACCTTCACTGCCACGGTATCCTATGCCCCTCTGGGCAATGTCAGGATTCCATGAGATTGTGTCCTAAATCCATGAGCTGAATTCTTAAATTAGACATTATGTACAATCAATAGACTGTTCCACTTACCATTGCCCTTAACTACGCAACTGTGTTGTTTTGCCTGGTCTTCTGGAACACCATAAATTTCTACTACAACTAGGGGATCGGCTTTATTAGACCTTGAGAGACTGCTAGGTGGTAACTGATTGCCACTGATGAGCTGCACAAATAAACCCAGAAGTGTTAGCCAAAATAGACATGATTATTAGTTTGACATCAATGTTTTGCTGAAGCATGGTCAGGAAAGTCTATTGCGGGTATAGGGTCCACTCCTAGAATGCAGCCCTCACAGTTTATTAAGTGGATCCTGATCCAGAGGTAGAGGAAGGGCTGGAAATAAAATGCCAAGGCCAATAGACCCAGAGATAAGCCAAGCTGTCGCTAAAAACCAGTTTCAGTTTTGAAGGGAAATTCTTGTGAGTACGCGGAGATGAGCAGGATATACTTAATTTCATTCCCCAAATCTAACAGCACCAAGTTGAAAAGGTGGACCAATTAAGAAGCATCAAGATTTCCAGACAATTGGCTCATACACAGCAGGATCCACCCTGAAGGTAGAGTCATCTCTGTTTGGGATGGAAGGGAGGAATGGTATTCACTCTGGCATCATTAAGCCACATTTTCCTAATGGCCAGTATTCTAACTTAGCTTGTGTCTTTTGTGATGGATTTCTGCAATGCTCTTCTTTTGTGTTACAAAGCCAGCCTAGGTGGTCTGCTTTGACATAATAAAGAGCTGTATTCAAAAGCCTTTGTCCTGAACTGCTTAGAATGTGGGACGGAAGACCAGTCCATGGCACCTATCATACAATTTAAAAAAGTCATCTGAGAACCATTTCCCCTGAACTATGAAGTGGAAAACTCAGTGCCTTTCACCCAGTATTTTAGGAGGAAGACCTATGGCCTGCGTACGATGCTTGAGAGGCCGGAATATATCTCAGATTCCCAACTATGGTATCAGACAGCACTCAGAGCTGGAAATTGGGACTCCAGCTCTCCTCCAGTTCACCCCTAGTGTGGAAAGAATAGTGCCAGGTGCTTCCCTGAAGCCAGGAGCACAGCCTTGGGGCAAGTAAAGAGGGACTTCTGGACAGCTCTTAAGGGGATTTGAAAAATTCAGGGAGAAGGAGGGCCTATCAGGCTAATCCTGCCTTCCAGAACAGAGGCCACATGCCTGTGTTATGCAGCTGTGGAAGACCATAAGCAGGAGGTAATGTTCAATCTAGTCCTGTTTAACATAGACGGGTGGTTGGCTAACATGTGAACAGCATGCTGGACTAGATGGACCCCTCCGCCTGATCCTACAAGGCTCTTCCGGTGTTCTTATGTTCTAAAATTCTCAAGGGTTAGTGTTTATTGATTTTTGTTTTTATCTCCTATTGCTGCATTAGGTAAATCAGGAGTTAAAGATCACACCAGAGAGATAGCCATCATGTATGTGAAAATTACTGTTTATTAAAAGCACAGAATAAAAAGAAACAAATGTTTCAGTCTTTTGGCAGCAAATAGGGTAGAATAAACGCTTCTTGCATACAATTTTAATTTAATTGGTATGATAAAACTAGCTCACTGTCACATGTTTGCAAACATAGAGCAAACTGTGCATTGTATAACCAGACAAGAAACTGCAACCATGCTATTTAATAAACTGTCAGATGCCTTTGATGACTAAATAGCATTTGTAGGAAGCTAGTCTCAACATCTGTGGTATTCAAGATATTTTTTCCAAACAGCAAGCAGAGGAAAGTGCATGGAAATATTGCAGTTAATAAATCAAGGAGGTTTGATTTACTGACGAGAACTAAAAGATCTAATTCCTGGGGGTTTTGCACACAAATAATATTTATAGGTTATAGCTGAAGAATAAGCTAGTTGATCTCAGCATAAAGGAAACAATAACCAATATCGGGGGAAAGCCAACCTGTCCCTGATAAAGTCTGATACAGCCAACCATGTCACTGAACAAAATGCAGACTCTCTTAACTGGCCATAGCTCCACAGATCAAGCAATAGCTTCTGAGGCTGAGAGAATCCCAGTATGAGGACAGTAGCAGCTGTAACTTAGGAGCATCTTTACAACACTTGTATCCCATGCCTTCCTCCACCAAAAGCAATTAACTTCATTGCCTAACTAGGGGATCACTCAGAATTTGTATATCCAAATCCAGTCCTCAAGCGACTGTGGTTCTCCAGGGTGTGCCACTGAGGGTCGTGGAGCACCACCTCCACTGTGTAGTAGGAGCCTTATAAAATCAAAAGGAAGCAATGGAAAGAAAGCTAGAGCTGCTGGGAGGGTCAAGGCCCTTGTGAGATGTAGCAAGCCAGCAGGTTGGAAGCCTGACCAAGCAGCCGCTTGGACCCATGAGCGTGGCCAAACAAGGATGCTTTAACCCGGATTCCTGCTTTGAGCAGGGGCTGGACCCAATGGCCTCAGTGGCCCCTTCCAGCTCACAGAATGTCCTAGGATTCTGTGAGTCAAAGGAGGAACTAGAATAGATTCTGCGACTGATTCCAGGACCAAACCTTGGGACTAAACATCTTGGAAGCCCTCCGAGACTGGCAATGTAGGTAGGAGAAGCACAGTGCACTTTATTCCTGAGGACATGATGATGCAATGACAGGATTTAAATGGCTAAACTTGGGGTTGACACACAGTGTTCTGTTCTAACATAGCAGTTTTAAAATACGGAGCTCCAATTGTGTTTGAGTGTTGGGGGAAATGTTAGCTGTGTGCATACACATGGCCATTTGTGCTGCGGGAACATACGATCCAGTGTCCAAACGTAAGTCTAGGATCTAAAAAATGCCTTATTTACTTATTCAACACTTCTTATATATTGCCTAATTATTATAAAATCTCAAGACAGTTTTCATAAAAACACAAAAATATAAATATATATTAAAACCATTATTACAACAATAAAATAGTTTAAAATTCCTAAGTGCCCATACCTGCTGCAACTAATTAAAATATGTTGTTGATTACAAACTAGGAGCATAAAAATGTTTTGGCCTGGGACCGAAATGAATAAAGTGTCGGCACCAGGTAAAGCCCTCTAGGAGAAAGTCCCATAATTGCACCTGCGACCCCAGGCAGGAATCGGCAAACATACAGTTTGTGATACGAGAAAGGACATTGACCTATTCCACAACGAAATCCACATATAAATGGTGTCATAAAACAGTCTGGAAAGTTGCTTTAGAAATTTCACAGACAAGCTTACTCACTGGGTCAGTCAGTCAGTCAGTTTATTAGTGAATATGATGGCACTTATCATATTCACATGCTGCCTTTTCAAATAATTGAAAAATGGTTACACCGATAAAACAAGAATCAACAGCCAATAAAACAGAAAGAACAAAATACAGCAGGGAGTCGGTCGAATCAAATGCCACCAGACATTGAAAATATATGTACTACCGCCTCACAACCAGCTAATCTGGCTCAGGTCCTCTCCGAACTCATTAACAGGCAAAAAGGTAAGAAACAGCTGGTCCTAGTTCAGTGCCATTGGACGGCAGCGAGGTATGTGAATTATTGCTGCACTTCATAAGGGCACATTTCTGACTGTGAACTGAATGATGTTTACAACTCAGAATGCTCCTCACAGCTCTCATGCATCTTCATAAATCTACCTAAAAGAGATGGCAACTCTATATATGGAGACCCTGCCAGGATAACTGATACCCAGGTGCTATCAAACACAAGTTACTGGAAGTGCTTGTCATAGACTGGGGCCACAAACGCTGCAAAGGAACTGGCAACAAATGTTTGGAAAAAGCATGTGTTCTGGCACATTTGATAAGAAAATATTGCCAACAAAATAGACTGACCTTTATTGTAAGCACAACTGGATGATGGTTTGCAGTTATGGCATATGGAGTAAATTCTGTGTCTCGATTTCTAAGGCATTCTGGTTTTAGTATATAACCAGAACAACCGTTCTCCAAAAACTTTCCAGTTTGAAGATCCATTTGCACCCCAGCTGTTTGGAAATTTAAGGCCACTGTATGAAAAAGAATATATGCAGTCATAAAAATAGGCAGTAGAAATAGAATATACACACATATGCACATACAAATGATAGATTTGCGTTATCCAGCCTAGAAACTGATATATATCTTGAGGCTTTAATATGAGTTACATAAGTAGATGTGGCTATTAACATGCTTTCTTACATGGCTCTCCACTTTAAATCATAAAAAGTATAGATAAATCAACCAATCTCCAACATGAGGATTCAGTCAACACAAAAACCCACACTCAAGGGTTTAGGATAAAATTGACCTTGAACCAAGGGGTTGATGTTTCAAAATATTTTCAAAATAAAAAAAGACCTTTTTATTTAAGCAACATTTTAAATGCTAATACAACTGAATTTTATCTGGCCAGGGTGGCTTATTTTATAATGTGTGTTTTAAATTATGATCATTTTATATGGATATTTTAACTTATTGTTTTATCTAGTGTTGTAAGCCGCCCCGAGGCTTCGGCGAATGGGGCGGCATAAAAATGTTTTAATAAATAATAAATAAATAATAAATGGGTTGTTGTGTTGTCTGAACCCAGGGGCATTAATCATGGTTTGCTAACCACTAGTAACCCATGAAGAGAACCTATGTGTTGTGAGTTGAGTTCCTCTCCTCACACATTCAAAGCCAGGGACCTTTCTTGCAAAATGTTCTTTATTGAACAAAGCATTTTCCAGAAGCACAAACACCAAGAGTGAACCTCTGAGCACACACAAAATGGTTCTTTTAACCCAATCTAATATTCACATCCAGGAACTCTCCGTATGAGCATGCCTGAGCCCCATCCATTTGGGAGGGACCTTCTGAAAATGAACATGCCTCATCTTTGCACAAAGATCCTCTAATTGGGCCACCTCCCTCTGCTAACACTGAATCATGGGGTGAAGAGCTGGGGCTGCTTGGCTTTTGTCTGAGAAAACCCCCTGCTCTGGATCCCCTACCACCAGCTGTATAGCTTGGTTATTCCCCAGGGACTGTCTGTCTTGAGATAAGCATCTCTGCTTCTCTCATCTGAACATCTGGAATTGACCCACGTTCCAAGCCCCCCCCCCCCCGCCATTCGTCTCCTTCCTCCTCCTCTGAAGTCCAGCCAGCAGGTCTTGAGTATGTGGGCCCACAGCAGCGATCTTGCTCAGTCCCGACACAATGGTTTGTTGTTAGCTTAGAACAACAAAGCATGGCTTTTCTTTGTGGGTTGTTTGTGGGCGAAACATCATGGTTTGCTAGCATGACTGGATTCAGACAACCTATATTTCAGCAGAAACCCACACTCAGCCCTTGTGTCTAAGCTATTGTGTTGGTGAACCTAGTCGGTGGAGAAAATCAGTAGGACATCAAGAGGATCAGACTGGAAATAGACTATTGTAGTGTTGCTGTTTTTTCTTACTCAGAATTAAAGGCACTTTGAAGGAGGAACATGTGTTCACCGTGTGTTCTCATCCTATAATTGCTTTTTATAAACAGGATTTGCAAGTTTTTGTTTTGTTTAAAAAAGCCAAGAAATATAAAACCTGGCTGAGCAGAAGTGACCATGAAATGAAGGAAATATATATGTACACGATGGAAAGGAAACCCCTTTGAATTCCTTGATAAACTATTCCTCGTCTCTCACCATTCCTATGAGTCAATAATGCTGTACTAGTTCCATGTTACTGAGCTGGGTGCACCAACTCCAATATTAATATATTTCATGTGCTAAAATGGTAAGATCTTTATGAATGTGTTGTTTTCAGTCAAATGAAGGCACTAAGTTAACAGCTGTATGCCACTGAATTATCCAGCTTTCAAATTTCTCCGTGGGTTTTGGGGTTCCAGTTTGGGTGAAGACCAGCCAGAAATGGAACCCAGACACTCCAAAGCCCAAGGGAGCTCTGTGAGTTCATAGTAGTCATGGGAAAACCTGCTTAGGGATCCTAAATGTCTTCCAGCATTGTAAGAAATTCCCATGCTTCCCAAGAACTGTGAGCTCTCAATGGCCTGTGGGAGGCTGTGCAGAAAGGACGGTACCTGTTCAATTGTTCTCTGTCTGGTACCTGCTCAGACAAGGGTGAACACTATGACAAGGTAGTGGGACAGCCAGCATGCAGACTGGAGATTTCCCGTGAACCTCTATGCCATAATATGTACTGTTAAGATTCATACAAAAATGCCTATTCATAGTTAATTTGAGCTGCATTGGTTATTGTATTATGTGCAATCTCTAATAAATTCAAATTATTAATTAATTATGAAACAAAACCGACAGCTTCTACCTACCTCAGTCACTGTTAAGTAGGGAAAGAAAAAATTGATCTACACTTCCAATTTAATCACAAATGCTAAAACCCAATTATAGAAGTCATTTTGCTAAAAGTGTGCTTGAGGGTTTATGCAAGCTATGTGCATATGCACCATTCTGTTCTGTAAACATTATGAATTGCCATGCAAACCCTCCATGCAGTTTAATCATAAAGTACTAGTCTTTATCCTGAACACAAAACTGTCATAATTTCTTTTTCTCAGAACGCTTCCGTTGTTTGCTGCTGCAGTTTTGGAAATGAAACAACACACTGCCTAGACCAGGACACTGTAATTCATGGGAAAAGACAGCATCATAATTACTGGTATGAAGTGTAAAATCTTCTCTCATCTAGGACTGTGGTGCTCGTAGCATGGAAAATTCACCAGTCAACCCAGTAAAACACAAACATGTCATGTATAAAATAGAACGAGCACTTTAAAAAGTAAATGTATTTGATGGGTTGCCAGAAGAAAATGTAGACCTAAAGAGGTACACGTTACACTTAACAGTAATTCAGAAGAGGCTGCATTCTCTGCTCCTGTGAGATAAATGCAGGTCAACTCACTGAACATTCAGTCAACTTCCTTTTTAGAACCGAAGGAGAAATGTGTAAGTTTAGCTTCTTAGTTTGTTACGGAAAAACAATTTTTTCTTTTACTTGCTTATTTGAGTACTGAATTTTGAACTGCTATTCTTTACACACTGATCTCGAACTGGAGTCAGGACTAAGGTGGTTTGCATCAGTGCAATGCAACCATTTTTTTCTTTGATTAGAAGCTTTTTAAAAAGAGAAAAAGACAGAGAATGGCTTCCTGCATCTTTAATAATGGAGAGATTTCAGGAGGTGCATGGCAATTTAATCTTAATTTAATCTATACAGATATGAAAAGTGTGGGACACCTATTGGTGAGGTACAGTTAACACTTAACATTTAGCAACAAAGAATTGCCAAGAGCTGAGCTTGCTGAGGTTTGCCAAGTTACATCCCGCAAGTTGGTCCATCTTCTCCCATTCCAAGTCATGAGTTTGCCAAGCCCATTCAAACAAGGGAAGTATGCATTTGGGTCTGCATTTCTGAATCATCTACCCCAATGTATACATTCTTCCACTGAGTAAAACATGAAATTGCACGTTATTCTAAAGCACATATTTTATAAAAGAGCATCACAAGCTTAGGAATGCTGACATTTTGCCCCCCCCTCCCCCCAGTTGCACTCTTGCTTGCATTTCAGCTGTGGACAGAGTAAGTTCTGGTCTGAAATTAATGGAGAGCCAATTCCCATAAATGCCTGCAAATATCCCCATTGCTATATTGTGGACCAATTCAATTTTCTGAACCTTCGTCAAAGGAAGCCTCGTATAGAGTGGTTGTAGAAGAAGAAGTGAATAAAGTGTGTGTCATAGTGACCAGGTGCAATTTTGTAAGGAACTGACACAGTTGTTGTAGCAGCTTAATTTGCTACAGGTGCCAGTGAAGGATCTCGGTGCAATGGCAAGTTCAAGAACACCCCCTCATTTCAAACCTGGTCCTTTAATGGGGGTACTACCCCATCCAAATCTGGCTGAATTCCTGTTCTAGAGCCCATCTTTCTCCTCTTGCAGTACCTTATCTGCATTCTATGGAGTACATCTCAATTTATTAACCTTTGTCCAACACATTAATGCCTCAGAAAGCCATTTGGATTATCAACAGCTTACTTCGTGTTAGAAGAAAAGGAGAAAGAGAATTGCCTGTCAGAATCCGCTACAGATCCCTAAATGATCTGTCCTAAGATTTCATGTGGATATTGAATAATGCAGGGAACAGAATCAGTCCCTAGGAGATGCCATGAACCAGTGGCCAAGGTTCCAAACAGCACTTCCCAATAACAGCTTCTGAAAGTGACCGATAGGGCAGGGCTGGAATGGCCATAAAACAGTTCCTCCCAAATTCATCCTCACTAGGCTGTCCTGAAGAACAGCATGGCCAATAGTATCAAGCACTGTTTCAGAGTCCCCCAAAATCAACAGGAATCATACTTCCCCTGTATCAGTCTCAGTGAAGCTCTTCAACCACAATCACCAGAGCTGTTTGGAGTGACTGAAACGGATCTGGAGAATGCGGTGCATCCAAGAACCCCTGGAGTTCCCTTTGTACATCCAGTTTTCAGTAATGCATACTGTACTTAATGCAGAGTTGTATTTAATGATTTGCAGGGCAAACACAGTTGACCAGGAATTGCATGCACATGAATGAACAACTGGCAAGAAAAGACTGAGCATGTCTTCCTGTTTCACAGAGGTTTTAACCTCTTAGTTTTTTTTTAACCCAGATGGATAACTTTTGTGGATTAGCTGAAGAATCAGCTCAACAACCCTAGCTAAATTAGTTCAACACTCTAGCACTATCCTAGCATTTCCTGATGCAGACTGGAAGTCAGTATGGAAGTATACTAGGCACTAGCACATGAAATGCTACCAAAAATTTAGCCATGCCTCTGTGTGCAAGAACCTAAAAGGGTTTGGGTTGGGATACCAAGATTCTTTTAAATGTGTTTACGTTGTTCTAGAATTTCCAGTACCATTTGCAATAGATAAAAGATTCAGGCCCTTCAAGAGACTGCTGTGTGATCAAACGTGACCAAATATGGCCGGTCACTCCACATGCTCCAGGAACAATTCCCTATACCCAGTGCCACAGAGTGATAAGAGGAAATTATTTCCTCAACTAACAAAATGTGCACCAAAAGCCTTAAAACTGACTCAGTCAACATGTGCTGATTAACTGCATTTTAAAGTATGTATTCTTGAATGGAATTCTAATTGAAAAAGGCATTAGACCCATTGAATAACTGGTATTTACCTCTAAGTAAACACATACAGGTTTACATCATTGCTAATGGCTTAGCTTGCATTCTAGATTTTATAGGCAAAATTCATTTTAAAATAGGGGACTCATATTGGCTGTATGGATTCGACAGAAATTAAGTAACGGGTCATGGTTTAAAGGGAAAAAAATGAACCAATTACATTTTATAGCTATAGAGCTAATTTCATGTGGTAAGTTAAAGGTCTTGGTTACTTTAATTTTTTGATTACTCTCATTTTTCTAAATTAATTGCAAGCGTTTGTAGGTCTCCTGCAAAAGCATTTAAAAATTATTATAAATCATTCATTGCTCATTAATTATACCTGAAAACACATTTTCATGAAAATCCTTTTGGGCGTGAGGACAAGGGGAGGAAAATCTTTGCTATACAATCTCTGCATATAAAGGACTCTAAACTGGTGTCTCGCTACAATTTTATATTCACACTTCTACCTAAAAAAATGCCTGGAAGAGACTAGGGAGATGTTTCTAAGATTATCTATGATGCATTGTGTTTTTGACAGCACATTGCCTTTAGTCAGCCTCATTATTCCCTGTTGCTAAAGTAGGCCTTTAATACATTAATTAAGGAAATATGATAGTGAAATCCTTAAAACTGTCAGAAGGACTCAGGGGAAGGTTTTATACCTGAAATAATTTTGGCTCCTTATTAATTACCTAAACTGGATATCAAGATCACAGTGTCCTCTAAAAGTCAGCACCCTTAGATTTAGTGACTTTTAAAATAAGAAACTCCTGGAAAATTCTGCCATGGTATTCTAGATTTCTTTGCCATTTAGTGAAGATTATAAAACCACTACTTCCTCAGAGAGAAGATAGTGGCCAAGTTCTCTCTTGCAACTTTACTACAGTATTACGTTTAATATAGTTAGAAGCATGATTATGGATGCAACAAAATTACGAGACTGGGGAGAATTTAGGCCAGAGGTGATGGACCTCAGACAGTCTGGTGTCCAAATTCTGTCTTAAACTAGCTCTCAAGGGCTACATTCCAGTTGTGGGCAGGATCATAGGCAAAAGGGGAACGATCCTAACAAAGAGTGTGGCCCGGGACTCAGGAGATCTGGGATCTAGTCCCCACTCAGCCACTCAGACAAGCATAACAGCATAAGAAGAGGAGAATTATGTAAGCCGCTTTGAGTTCCTTGACAGGAAAAAAGGACAGTATATAAATATAATAAAAATAAACACCAGTAAATTCTGGCTGAGAATTCTTAGGAATGGCATCGCAGCCTTTTAGAATGGGGGATACAATCTGCACAAAAGCTGGGAAGCCACCAAATGAAAAGCAGCTGGGTTAGGAGGGCTGCCTTTGGATCCTAGGCCTGAGGTTGCACACCCCAAATCGAGACTTTCAGGCACTTCATGTTGGGGTCCTAAGTCTACATGGAAAACATTCTGCAAATGTCCATTTCATGTAGTCTAACCAGCGAGATCTCATATCTCAAGGCTGGAATAGGCATCTGGGTTTCTGTAAGCTCCCTGCCTGGGTTTTAAAAAGTTTTAATAGGCAAACATGGACTAGGTTTCGAGCTATGGGGCAGCATATAAATATAAAAAGTAAATAAATAAAATAGAAAGGAATTCATCATGGTCATGAAATCACATTTAGAAATGAGTATCACTTTCCTCTCAATCTGGAGAGAGACTTCCTATTCTGAGAGGGATTTTCACAGTATAATAACTAGAATGTATCTACAAAACTGTGCATATATGTTGGAAAGTAGTGGTTTTGATTGAGAGCGTGCAGAAAGTAGACTAAATCAGCTGTACTGATTTAAGTCCCAGAGATTTTGAATTTCTCCTTGCAGTACATCTGTTTCCAACCTGTAAATTACTAAGTTCATAATCAGTTCTATATAATATTCTGTTTATTGTAAAACAAACAACAAACAGTTTATATTATTGTCAGGCCTCACCAAAAGCAAACAAAGCAAAAACCCCACCAGAGTTACATTGAAAATGACTGGCTTCCCATCCTTGAACTCATACTTTGCCTGGGAAAAGAGCAGCACATCCTGTACACAACAAAGAAACAGTTTAATCCATTTATATGCATGGTTTTGAGATTTAGTCTTGGAAAGGGGACAGGGACTTTTGTTTTCCCAGGCTCAGATCTCTTGGGAATCTTCAGAGTTTGTGAAATTTTCATTGGGAGTAAACAAATGCCTGCAGAAACTATGTGATGGTCACGAAGTGCAGTAAAACTGAGTCATGATTCTCTTTGTGTTAGAGGAAACACTGCAAGGCTGCAAACTGTCTACTGGCCGTACATACGCTCCCTCAGACACTCAGCTGCAAATGGAATTGAAAGGAATTTCATAATGCGCATTTCAAGAGTCAAGGCCAAGTAAGCCATGACTGAGAGATCTGTGAGTAAGATCACCTATGCACTATTATTTTATAAGCAGCCACAGAGAGGGGTAAAGGAAGGAATCGCGTGAAGATGGCAGCTTTGTACAAAGGTGGGTTAACATTTTGTCGGTGCATTGTTTTCCCAACAGAAATGATCCTTCCCTCATGAAGCTGTTCGTTGCTCACAGAAGAAATGTACACTTTATGTATGCATGTACAAGATTTACGCACTGCTCTAATCTCCATTATGGAGAGTTCAGAGCTGCGAACAAGACAAGTTATCAGAAGAGATCTGTATGTTTCCCACCATGGACCCAATAACGACTTGAAGGGAAGCAACTTTAACTGGGAAGTTGGGAAGGCAGAAGACTCAACCTCTCCTCTTCCAGCGCTGCAGTCCCAATCCAGTTTAGCTCTTCCTATGGGTTTCTTAGCCACAGAGCAGCAGTGTAAGCAAAAGTAGCAAGTCTCATGATAAAGAGTAACCAACTCTGTTGTTTATCATGGCATCTTGCAGATAGGATATTAGTTATGTGAAGCAGAGAATAGATCACAAAGCTCTGTTAAATTCCAAAACGTACATCCCACTGTTCTCAGAAATCCAGAAAGTTTTCATGCTGTAGTCTGTACAGGCACAGTCCCATCTGTAGCACTGAACAGAAGAATACCTGAACAAAAAAAATTATTCAGAAAATTTAAAAGTAAGAACTGCAACAACATGTTGCAGTGTCTAGCGGTGTTCTCCAGCATTTCCTGTCTTCTTTGCCCTGTGGTTTTGTGTGTTTCCTTCCAAAGTCAGTAAGCATTTCACAGCAACTGAGCATTCTGGGACTGTTTTGAGGTTCCCCTTTTCCACCTCTGAAGATTTCTTGTACACCAAAGAACTTTGGGATTACCCCCAAGTTTGCTGATACACCTTTGTGTGGGTGAGTGGTGCCATTTTGGCTCAATAAATAATGGCACTAACGGCCTGAATATTGAAAATAGGGGGTATCATGGGAAATCTTTATGGAAGATCTTGTAAGGAAAATCTGTAAGAGCCTAAGCTTCCATGTGTGCAAGTGCTTTTGGAGTTAATTGGCCGTCTGGTCATATACAAGGGTTTGAAGTTAGTGGGGCTGTTTATAAGGTACACATTCCTAATTTAATTTAAGAAGAAAACTCTCGCTACTATTAAGACATTAGTTAATACTACAAGGTTATTTTGCTTTCTTTCTACCATGTGGTAGATTAAGTATGTCTGTTTCACTAGTTCTCAAGCAATACCTCAAAAAGTATCTTGAATTCTATAATCTTTTCTATTTTATTGTATCAAAAATGTAATGCAAATAACTGTGTATTTAAATAATCAGCTTGAATCTCACTCTTGTGCATAAATCACTGCTTTTAATTTCTACTTCATAAATAAAAGAATTGTATGGCTGTACTAACCGATTTGCTTCCAACCTGCACTGCAGTTGCATGTGGAAAGCATACTAATTTTTGCTGAGTATTCGCTTTTACTGTGTATGTTTTGCTCCTTTAAGAAGGCTTTATATCCCCTTTTAATTCTGTAGCCACCAGGCCCCTTGCCAGCTGGAAGAATTTGGAGGGTGTTTGGTCAGCACTGGGGTTTGGAAAGCGTGAGATAAGAGGAGTCCCAGTCCTACTCATCTACTTAGTCATGCATCTGGTTGAAGTCCACCCACTAAGATGTGGCTTCAGTGCATCAGCGAGGGCTCGCCTAGTCACCAACCTGATCCCACAAGTTCTGGAGTGAGAAACAGGGTTTGCTCTTGCCTTCAGAGTCAGCGTCCTGCAAGGAGAAGGTACGAGGTGGGGAAACAAAAGGTCCCTGGAGCACACAAGAAAAGAAGAGCTGCTGGAACAAAAGCATGTTCTCACCACACTTCCACAGACAGCTAGTTAAGGAAAGAATTAGATTCTGCAAGGCAAAGGTCAGCAAATATACCATTAACTAGGAAGCCCTTTCATCCTCCAGTTGGAGCCCAGGAGTCCAAGTCTTGGAGAATCTTGATGAAATGGGCAAGGGCTAATAATGCCTGCAGGACCACTCTTGAGGTCAGAAACCTCGTGGACTATCCAGACATCACAGCAGCAATTCACAATCAAGAGAAATGAAAGGCAGCAGAATTGAGAGAGCTGTTCTAATCCCCTGATATTGCTTGGGAGTTGGGATTTAGCAAAGCTGCCCTTCCACTTGCCTACTGGAGAAGGGGAAAACGCCCATGGAATGGCGGCAAGCTTCCAGCGGCCGCAGCAAGTGTAAGGTTCCCAGCACCAGTCCCCAGGGGCAGAGTGGGGCCGAGCTGACTCTGACTCTTGTCCCCTGACAGGGGCTTAATCCAGGACCTGGCATAACCTGCTTGATCAGTACTCCTACCCCTCACAATGCTTTCAATGGGAGGATTTAAAGTGAAGAGCTCTGCAGACTGAACTCTAACTCCTCTCTCCACATGGACAGATAGACAGATGGATGGACAGACACACACACACACACACACAATCCCTTACATCCTGCCATCCGGACCCCACTCAGGATTGCTTTGCCTGCTCCCTTTCAGTGTGGAACCAAATTATGCAAGAGCCGAGAGGTGAAAAGTTCCATGTTTGGCAATCTTTTGCACAACTGAAAATTAGTCTTACTACATTTTAAGTACTATGCAATACATAGAAGAAAAATATCATGTTCTACACAACAAAAAATAAACTTAGATCACCTACCCAGCTGACACCCAACATTCCAGAATTCCTGAGGATTATAATTGGAAGAGTTGGCTCGGATCCCTTTGGGATATATTCTTGTAAGAAACCTGACTGTATGTTGAACGAATTCATTACCTACAAAGAGACAGTATTCAGATTTATACTATTGATGGAGGAATGAAAAATTGCAGAGCTAATAAGACCCAAGGATATATACATGGCTATGTGCATTTTTCAACTATTCTGATGTCTACTTATCACAAGTTCAGGAATGAGTAGTTACAGAAACATTTACACTAACACATTTTCTTAAAGCAGTTTTGCTGAATGTGTTTTTGTTTAGATTTGTTCAGTATTTCTGGTTGTTGTTGCTGTTTTTGTTTGCCTGTTTTGCGGGAAGAGACGAATGTGAGGCCCCAGTCTGTATCAGCAATATGTTCTGGATCAGGGCCCGATAGCTGCTTTTTCTTCCAAGTAAAAGTGCTCAGTTCATGTGACCAGTATTGCTAGCTTGCATTAAACTCAAGCTGGTAGGGTTCAGTCCTGAAGTCATTTTGTCAACCATGATTAAAACAGAATTTTCAGCATGAAAACAGAAGCACACTAAATTAAGTTTCATCATGGGCAAACACTTCCAGGGACTCCCAATCTTTTGGGTCAGTGGTACATTTGGAATATTGACCATGCGTTATGGATGGGCTGCTAGAAGAGCAGGCATTGCAGGGGAGCCCCAAGCTCCACCGGTCAGTGGAGCAAAATTACACTTACGGATTTAAGTGTCTTGTCATGTTTTTAAAAAGCAGGCTCCATGTATTTGCCTTTTCATATATTGTTTAGCTTGGGTAATGTGTAGGTAACAGCCAATTAACACAAACCTTTAGCTGCAGGACCCATGGGGAGTGCCAGATCAATGTCTGAGGCATTTCACTGCCTGCCAGCCGGCCTACGGCATGCTGCCTCATAAAGTTTATTGACAGTAGTGATGGCTTAAGCAAGCGAAAACAGCGGCAGGATCAGCTTTATCAAACTCAATTGCAAGAATTACCTTTCAGTTTTGCCAGCTTTCGGGCTTTTGCCTCACCAATTGAATTATTTTCATAAAAAAGCTGCTTTTCTCTCGAGTCTTCAAAGCTTACAAATTTCCGAGATTTGGTATAAACCACTAGTTCTGACAATGCCAAGGCAATCTTTACTTTCTTTTTCTGGAAATAGAATAAGAGACAGTTGGAAGGGTTGTTTTAATAATCTTTTCAACTTGGCATCAACAATTATGCCAAAATGTCAAGTATTTTCTCTTAAAAACACTTCTGGGTAGGAGATTATGGAAATATGCATACTGATGTCCCACTTCTCATCCCTGTAGTTCAAAATGTGCTTGTTATTCCCCTTCCATCTTCCATCATCGCAACATGGCTGCCTGAGGATTTGAACTGGAATCTTCCCAGTCCTAACCCAGCTCTCTAACTCCTACTCCCTAACCAACATTCTTACTCTTAATATCTATATCAGGGGTCTCAAACTTGCGGCCCGTGGGCCAATTGCCGGGATGGGCAGGGCACGTGGGAGGGGCCCTGCAGCCTTCAAAGTGCCGGCGGCGCCCAGGACAGCCTCCGGGAGCGACGCGGGATGAGCGGCCCCCCACCACCATGGTGGTGGAATACTTGATTCGGCCCAGCCTCACCCAGACTCTACTTCCAGCGGCCCCCAGATCAGTTGAGTTTGAGACCCCTGATCTATATAAAGAGGTCTGCATCCCTTCACACTAAATGCAGTGTGGAATATAATGGTTTAATGCTAAGGGCACACATAAATCAGCAGCGTGGACTGTAAACTGGAAAATCCCAGCTCAGTTATTCGGCTTAAGCAAGCACCATCTCTTAGCCTCTTTCTCCCCGTTAGTAATATAGAGATTATTACACAGACCAACCTTGGAAGGTTATCAGGACTACTGAAAGAACATTGTCTCATATATATATAAATTAACTTCCCACTTCAGTCAAAAAAGTTTCCCAGGACAGCTTACAAAGATCAGAAATAAGACAGTCTGTGCATGCAGTCTTACCATCTAAAGGACACGGTACAAAAGTAAATGATATTGGGGATTGGGGGAAAGAGACAAAAGCAAAGTTAGGTCCTCGATTCTTAGTTTAAAATGCAGCCTCTCTAAATATCACAGAAGCGCTTCTGGTGCCTCTCCCTCTAGAGAGGGGCTCTTAGCCAAAGCTGGATTCATACATGACGGAAGGTGCCACACTGGTGCTCCCTTCCCCTCCACATAACCGTGTGCTAGAAAAACTGGGTAGTAGATTACTCAAAAATTGCTGAGTATCTTTCCTGTCAATGAACAAGAAAAATCCTAAATATGTTGGCCAACTTTCAGAACCTGGCACGTGTTGTCATTTCTGTGGAAAGGAAACTTCTGTGTACACACTGGGAAGAGCCAGTCGAGAACTGGGCAGACACTATTAAATAAATACAGCTGAGACAACTGAGATGTCTTACCAAAGGAAGGAAGAAGAAAATACGGAATTATTAGATGGATAGTATCTGGCCGGACACCAGCACTTCATGGAAAAATCAGAGGCTGTAATGGATGACAAACTGAGCTTGATTCAACAAATCAGTTTTAACCACATTTTATATCCTTCCGTTCCTCCAAATATCTCAGGGTAACATGCATGGGGTTCTCCCATTTTATTTGCCAAAGCACACTGTAAGGTAGTTCCTCTTACTTTTTTCCCCCAAGTTTTTGCATCTTTGCTCACCCCCCTCCCAATGTCCCACATCTTTGGGGTGGCTTTTGCTGAATTTGATGCAAAAAGCTAAGTTGACTATCCCACACAGCACTGCTTCACACACCTCTCACTCCAAGGCAGCTCAACAACTCTAGGTTTGACTCCAAAGGAAGGTGATAAATACTTCCTAGCAGTGAGTCCATTCTATTTGTACATCCAGCTCCACAGTGTGCTATATTATGACTGTATTACTGTTACTATTTTCCTTGCAAGTAACTCCAAACAGCTTCCCTAATTCTCCTCCTCTCTATTTTGACCTCACAACAACCCTGTGTGGAAGGTTAGGCTAAGAATCAGAGTCTGGCCCAAAGTCATCCAGTGAACTTCATGATGCAATGAGGACTAGAATCCAGATATCCCAGGTCCCATTCCAAAATTCTCACCAGTATGCATTGCCGACTATCGGTGGTTCTAACCTTATGACCTGTTTCTTTGGGTTCTATTCAGGAAGCAGCAATAATGCTGGGCTACTGAAGTTTGAATTGAGCACCATGGCTCAAGGATGCTGGCAACATAAACACATCTCAGGGGACACCTTGTGAATGATGGATAGATTTAAAAAAGGGGGTAATGGTGTATATATTACAATCAGACTAGCAACAAGGCTGTAAGAGAGAAATGTGCATTGGCACATTTTAAAGAACTTTATATATATTAGATAACAATATTGTTATATGTTGAAAGTATCAAAAATGAAAGAGCGGGGAAATTGGTTATTCTAACCTGCAATTTCAGGAGATATTTCCTGTGTACCTCTGCCCATACTACCGTACTAAAAATTGTACAAGTATGGATAAAATGTTAATATGTGAAAAATGGAATACCTGCTTGATGAAGACTGATTATTGATTTTGCTGATGAGTCACATCATATGAATTATCTTTGACAATTTAAGACACTTCCTTTGAAAAAGAACTTTTCTAATCCCTGAGTAGCAGAAAGAGCTTCTTCCAAGGTAAATTCTTCAATTAAGAAAGCACTTTTGATGCAGGAGGGTGAATATGACCTGATATAGGTGTAACTGATACTTGGTGGGATGAAATGACCCCTGGGACTGGAGTTCGACAACTCAGGGATCTAACTTGTTCAAGGAAAGAAATTATAGAAAGGGAGGCAAAGTTGCACCTTATGTTACAGATATCTCTTCACAGAAATAGGAACAGGAGCTTAGCAACCGTATCAAAAGCATCTGGATTAAAATTAATGGAGGAACGAATAAAAGGAAGATGGTGGTTGGAGTCTACTGCCAACCACACAGTCAAGAAGGGTTGAGCTGAAATCAAGAAAATGAAATTCAATCAGGACAAATGCCAAGTTCGGCATCAAGGAAAAAGAAACCAAATGCACGATTACAAGATGGGGGATGACTCAACAATACTACAAACAAGAAGGATCTTGGAATTCATAAGCTGTAAATGAGTCAATCAGGTGATGCAAAAAAAAAAAAAAAAACAAAGGAAAGACTATGTTTGGTTGCCTTGATAAAGGCTCACTTCCAAATCATGTGAAGTACCAATTCCCCTCCATCAGCACTGGTTAGGCCTCATCTTGAGTACTGCATCCAGTTCTGGGCACCGAAATTTAAGAAAGATGAAGATATACTGGAAAAGATTCAGAGGAGGACAACAAGGTTGATCGGGGACTGGAAATGAAGTTCCATCTGGAGTGACTGAAAGAATCAAGCATGTTTAGCCTTGATAAGAAAAGAATGAGGGGCAACTTGATAACTTGAGTTCTCGAAAGGTTGTCACACAAAAGGCAGTGTGACTGTTAGCGCAATAGGACAGTAGACCAGATTTCCTAGGAAGGCTGTCTGCTTTCCCACGCTGCAGGTGTTCAAGGAGCAGCTGGGCAGCCATCTGTTAGGTATGCTTTGACTTGGAGTCCTGCACTGAGCAGGGGTTGGGCCCAATGGCCTTCATTGCCCCCACCCCCAGATCTACTGTTCTATGGCTCTATAATCCATGAAGATTCGGAATCTTAATTTCACATTTCGGAATCATACTTTTTGCTTTTTCCGAGGTGGTGATGAATGTTTCCAACGTGCTCGTCTCTTCTTGAGCAAGGGTTGCTTTGGGTGAGAAGGGTCATCCTCCAGCTCTTCGTCACTCGTGCCCTCCTCTTCAAATTCCCCCATCTGGCCATGGCTGTCTGTGCCCTTTCTTGCAAGCGTTTCTTCCAGTGTTCCAATTTTCTTATTTTTTATCATTATTTTAAATTTCAGTGCCTGAGAAAAGAAATTAATTGGTATTACAAATCATAAGCCACATGAACTTATGACTCAGAAGATGGTCTCCAAGGCCATATTTGTTGTCATCTAAGTAAGTGCATGGCGTCCGGCACAGCTCAGAACTGGGTTGCTGTGAGAAACTCCTCTTATAACTGACCTCCCATGTCACTGCATTCTGTAGGTGCGTCACGGCCTATAGATTTTCTTTTCAGAGTGCCATGGAGACGGGCCTGCTCTGCAGAGATGCCTACTCTGCGGAATGGTCTCCCCTTGGAGGTGCGTCATGTCACAGTGCTGGTCCCTTTTAGCCATGCATTGAAACGCTTTCTGCTTATTTTTGTTTTTCCCCAGCCATGAACTATCCTTAAACCAATCTCATGATACTATTGTGTGAATATGTAACTGTGTGATGGTCTGTTCCTATCCCTTTGTGAACTCCTGGGGGATTTGTTTCAAATGAGGAGCAGAACTTAAATATCACTAATGAATAAATTAGACCAAATCAGTACATAGCATATGATCATTCAGTCCCTCTCAAAAAATTTGGAAGATTTCTTTAATCTGTCCTAAGGGTACTGTGTGCCTGCCTTAACAGCGTTATTTTTATAATGCTACTTACATATCCCAGTCCAGAGAATGAAAATAAGTTCTAGCCAGGCTGAGTTTCCAGTATCAGGATGGAAACAGATTATTAAACAGATACCTCTTGCATTAATAATTTTGCTCCAGTTCAGCAAAATAAATTCATGAGTGGAAATTTTTCCACATGGGGACTCGCTTTTCTGGGAACACAGATGCCTGCTGCACGAGGAAGGGAGTGAGCCCAGGAGCAATGCATTCGTAATTCCAAACTGATAAAGGAACTTGTTCCTCCTATTTCTGCTTTCTTATTGCTGCTCACATTATTCCGCAAAGGGCCTTGGACACTGATGCTATCGTTATCTGTCCTAACCTCAGGACTCATTGGCAATGTCTTCTCTGTGGTTCTCATTCCATGGCTCTCTGTGTAGGAATCTAAAGGCCTGTGAAATGGTGTACATAGGTACGCCATGCTCATGTGTGTATCACTTGTGAAATGGTAGCATGGAATGGGCTGGACGAAGGTCTGCAGCGTGACATAATGAATGCTGATATTTAGATTGGCATGCATGACAGTCTGGAAAGTCACAAGAGAGGAACCCGTGCAAGGAAAGAGTCAGGGGACTTTGGAAAAATGTACAAGAATATGAGAACAATCAGGAAGTCTGAGTTTTTGCTACAACATACGAAAGTTATAAGGAGACAAGGGGATAAACAAGTGACATGCAGATTTTAGACTTGTGAATCAGTTTTCTTAACTTTCCAAAACTGTACACAAATTTAATCATACAGAAATAAGAAAAAAAACACTGAGCAGGTTTGTGCAAAAGCACATTTTTGGGCATACATATTTGCATAAATGCACACTTTCTAATATCCATGTTTGGGTAAATGAGAAAAATCTGATTCTGTCAATGAGTGGATAATGGAATAAAAGACACTGACAGTCCAGAACATATACTGCATGGATTTCATAAAATCCTTACGTGCCTATTCATGATTCCCTCTAGTAGTTGTTAATACATTTGATGTGCTCTATATTCTGTTAGCTAGAATCATGGTGCCTTTCCTTTTTACAAATGTCTACTATGTATGAGCTTTAAACACACACTCTCTCTCTCTCTCTCGTTCTCTGTGTGTGTGTGCACGCATGTATTTCGCTCAGCAGCCATGCTTTAGTGTTACATGCTTTGCCACAATGACACAATTAAAATAAATTCTTCCAGACACAAATTCTTCCATCTAGATGGGGAGATTTTGTCTCAGTTCAGTCCAAATAATGCAAGGCGTAGGTGTTTGCCAGACACCTAGACTACAATTCAGTATAGTTTTAGCTGTGCCTAAACCCCCTAGATTTGATCAAAGCTAGTTCTGTTTTAGTGTGGTCCTGAAGTAGCCCTTAATTCTGCACAATTTCCATTTTATTAACAACCCCACTTATATTTTGAAACAGATCAGACTTCGGATTAACTCCCAAAATACATTTCACATTTAGCGAGGCCTCTTGGTTACTGATATTGTTCAGTAATTCAGGCATATGCAGGACTATGTTAATGCAATCCAGGGACAGCAAAGTCAACAAGGGTTTATGTAAGCCAATATAAAAGTTTAAACATGCAGGTTTGTCCACTGTATTGTTTAAAAAAATAGAGAGAAGTAATTGGTTAAGGCCATCTCCTTCAGCAGTGCATCATTAACATCTCTACACCGGAGTACTATGTAAGAATTTTTATGGAGATAATTTCATCATACATCTGCTCAGCGGTGCTGTTTTTAATTGCAAAAAGGGAACAAATGGATCAGCAGAGAATTACAGATATAAAGCAGAACTCCTGGGAAATAACAGCATCTTGTTCAAATTTCTTGAGTTCAGGTGAAAATGGTTATACCTAACTAAATGCACAGTATAACTTTAAAGATTTGTTGTAAATTGATTCACTCTGTATAAGGACTTGTGGAGAAAATTCCAGTCATTATAAAACTAGAGTAAAAGCCCCATGTTATCTTCTTACTCCTTTTGCACTATAGTATCACAAAGTATATTCATTTCTGCATGCCTGTTTTCTCCTTATTTCATATCTTGTGCAAGCTAAAATTCAGTTACAGAGGTGAAATAACCTATTCTACATATCTGATAAGCCTGATTTAGATTTACCTGCATTTAAGGCACAAACTCTGACATGGCCATTTATATAAGAAAATTCAGCGAACAAGCTGCTGCAGCTGAAAACATTTAGCAGGTAAGTCTACAATCACTGTGAGCAGCAATACAAAAGCAAAGGTATAAATAGGGCAGCAAGACTGCTAGCTCACATGTCCAGTGGTGCTGGGGGTATCCTTAGATGCACGTGTGCTCAGCCACTGCATGAACTAAGCATGGGAACCAAGAATGTGTGTGTATCCAGTTACCTGCCACTGCTACTATTCTGGCTTCAGATCTCAAGAACTGCAAGTCACAAAGTATTTGCACATGTCTGATTTGCAATGTGTTGGTTTCTGCACATGCATATGGGGAAGCATGAGTCCTGGGAGATGTGGCAGTGCTGCTGAAAATGACACCGAATGGCTGAAAAAAGGAAACGGGGAATTTGTGGAACCTGGAGCATCTCATCAACAGTTATGTGTATGAAATACTTGGCTCTTCCAAATAGTGCTGCTTTAAAAAACCATAAGGACGCAGTTCTCATCTGGCGCAAAGGTAATGTGTGAAGGTGTTTGGTTCCACACTGCTCCAGAATAGCTTGAGCAAAAGCATGAGGACCAGCTAGGCTTATCGAATGAAGGAAACACAGCAAGTGCAGCAGCCTCATCCAGCAGAGAGACTCTCTCTCTTTCTCTCTCTCTCTCACGCACACTTGGGGAGGGAGGGCAGGGGGAGTGCCAGAGAGAGAGAGAGAGAGAGCTTATAAGCATTTTGGGGATGCATGCTTCCCACATAAGTTGGGTTTTATTTGTTTTTTCAATAGGCACTTGAGTGCAGACTAAAATTGCGTAAAAATGAATAAAAGCTTTTCCTGTGTTCTCAGCCTTGGGGTAATGATATAAATCATGACCGTACATACTAGAAGAGCCAAGATCTTGCATGCAGTATATTGCCGTGTTTCCTCACTGTGTTTCAAACCTCTGACACATGCCTTTTCTTCTTAACAGGGGCCTATTGGTTATTTCCTTTGGTTTAATAACACTAAATTGAAAAGAATGCATCCCAAATCCACAGTGGTGGTTGTTGTTGTTCTTGTTGTTATACATTTCTATACTACCCAAGAGCCAAGACTCTCTGGGCAGGATGTAACAATTAAATTCTGCTTCATCAATTGAAGAGGAAAGATACTTAACTGCAAGGGGAACTATAAACTTCCTTTCTTCATATTATCTTGTACAAGAGAGAAATGTGTTACTTGTTACCTCAGGGGAAGGCAGCTCATCTGGCATGATGTCACCAATTGTAGACAGAACCAACTGGTCACCCAGGATCCCTGTCAGATGATCCGCTATTACTTCCTGCTGCCTAGGGCTGCAGTGATTTTCCAAAGACAGTATCAGAGGATAATCAGAGGCCTGGAAGAACAGTTTCAAAGCTAGCGTGATTCCTCGTTACACAAATAAAGACCCAACAGAACTAATATGAAGATATTGCAGGACGTCTGTATTGTTTTCCACAGTAAAAACACAGCTAGACAAGTGAGCCTCATTTTCTATAGAAGGGTAAAATCCACTCTTCTCCATAAAAAGAGCAGAGAAAGGGCAGAAGCCATGCCTGAAACCAACAACCAAGCCTGCCCCTTGGGTTTACTGTACTCTGCTGCTTTATGGTGTTTTCTCCCTACTCAGCCTGAGAAAATGTATTTTTGAGCACCCAGTTATTTGCTGCTCTTGTTGTTCAAAAATAAAACACACTATCATCTGGGCTTCCTTCTCTGTTCAGTGAGACAGCACAGTACTTTGGTGCAGCTTTCCATGCTCCGTTTCCCCATGCAAGAGGGAGAGTGGTGAGGACAGAGCAGCTGTGCAACAAGAAATACTCAGCAAACTTGTTTGGAAAATGGCGGGGGGGGGGGGGCATCATTCCTGCCTCATAGACCACTTTTTTGACCAGAAGCCTCAATCTCACACATTTCTGTTCACCAGGGCAGAGAGAACGCACTGCTGTGCTATTCTTTCCTCTATACTTGGATTTATTCCTTTGAAAAAAGAAAAAAAAGCACGGTGATAATGTGGGGGAGCAATGACTTCATGACAACCTTGTGAGGTTGCTGCATAAAAGGTTGGATAACAAATCTTGACTATTCCAGAGTAAACTCCTAGCGTGGAAGCAACCTTGTACGCCAGCTGATTTATCTCTGCATCCTCAACCGTTTTCAAAGAAATCTCTGCTTTTGAACTTTTTGCAGTTGTACACTGGCATGCTCCACCCCCTGAAAGAATCCTTTTGGGGGGGCATTGCCCCTGCTGCTGTCTCAGATTTGAGATCAGAAATAACAGTAGGCATTCTACAACGGGCACGCATTAACAGCGGGACTCCTGCTGCTATCTTAGATCAGAGGTAACAGTGGGGTTGTGTGCTAAGCACTGAATCTGTTCACCCATGGAGAATGCGGCCCTTCTTCCCATGCATGAGCAAGTCCCAGTGCTCCTCGTCCCCACAGTTGTCTCCCGTCTGAGATCGGAGGTAGTTGTGGGGATGAGGGATGGCCTGGGCACCAGGACTCACCACCATGTGGCCACAGCCCCATTGGAAAACAGTTTTCTGTCTCAGCGTGAACCATTCAGATCCTGCTCCAGGATCTGCAGCACCCTGGCTTTTTGCCCCATGGTGTCCACATTACTACTGTTCTGCTTCTGCTTAGGTGCAGGTGTGTTGGGTGCTCCTGTTGTGTTGCAAGAGATGGACCAAAGGACATTTATATCCCTTCCAATAAAGATTCTGTCATGCATCTTCATTGCTTTTTCACAACAGGAAGATACCGTGTCATTACTGTATTTATTGATGACATTTCTAATCTTCCGTTTATCTTGCAAGATGTTCAAACCCACTTCCAATTAAAATTCGATAGAAAATATTAACACATTTACAATGCAAAAATACAAATTGCAATCGACCATATAAATAAAACACATTTAACATTCAGCAGTAGGGACCGAACTGGCCTTGGGGCATGAGGTTCTTCATTCCTGAGCTAAAGCCTCAACAAATGTGTCCTAGTGTTTCCAGCTGAGCAAAGGCTGTGTCCCCAGTCACCACCAGTAAAACCTCCAAAGGCATCTGAAGAAGTACATCAAAAGAAGAACCTATCATTTCCTGACTGAAACCTCTTCCAACGCTTTTGTTACTCATGTACCTACCAGAAAGGCATATTTGTTGATCACCTGGATGACAGTCTTAAAACTGATTTTGCTTGTTAATGTATGTCCATGATAAACCACAGGTTCACAGTTTGGTCCATCCCAGCAGTCAATTTCTAAGCAGCGACATCCTTTCAGTAGAGCACTTCAAAGAAGAAGGAAAAAAGCAAGCTACTGAGAAATGAACATAAAATGCTGCATTTGTTAGCTTCTTGGGTCTGATTCAAACTTGTACCAGTGTGATGGAGACCTGTCATAGAATTGTACAGGCGGAAGGGCAAACTACAGATATGGCTGTTCCTTCTTCAAATCTATACCCAAAGCTTACATGCCAGGGAGTTTAGCCTATCATGGACTGGAATGATACCTGAAGGAGATTGAGATGCATGGATAGAGTACCCTAAGCTTTTTCTATACCCTTCTGAAATGGCACAGTCAGATGACAGGACTATTATTACATGCAGATATCATGAATCCTACCAAAGAGGAGGGGGGGGGGGAGGAAAGGAAGGAGAAAATAAAAAGCTTTCCTCTATAGCATTGCTAACAGATGTAGTGATATAAAACATGATGATGCATTACATTCCATATTCCTTCTTCCTTCTTTGCAAAACCATGTGCCATTTTTAAGAGAAAGTTGTCATTCTGAGGCCACTCAAGGGACCAGGATACTAACATGCCTGCCTCAAAGATACTTCAGAGAAAGATGTTCTACAAACTGCAGTGGGATTTGAGAGCTGATCTACATATACAGAAAAAAATCATGAGCAATACCCTTCCCTGGAATGTATCGTAGAATTCAGGTGAGGGAAATTACATATTTGAATATTCCTGCTTTAAAAAAAAAGTCTACAAATATAAACAGCACATCAGGGAGAAGGTTAGACTAGAGCAATTCTCTCTGGCAAAGAAGAGAAACAGGTGATGGAAAGAGGCTTACCAGGGTAACTTTCAAACTTGCAATCTCCCACTTCTAGTTTGAAGATGTATCAGTGTCAGATTATTGGTGTCCACAGCCTGGGCTCAGACCCAGAGGGCAGGGAAGACAATCCTAAAGAGAGTACTAAAGATGCTTGCCATGCAAGGCACTCCCACAGGACAAGGGCCCTGGGACCCACCACTGGTGGAATTACCTCTACCCTGCTGCTATCACCTATCACCCTGCAGCCAGAAGTAATAGGTGGCTCTTCAGCCCTGTAGAAGCCAACATCTGAGGGATAAGGCATGGCTAATTTAAATCACAATAGCTTTTCTCAAAAGATGCTCAAAACAAGCAACGCTAGAGACAAACCCATGGCTGTGTGATTATTATGGTTCCTCAAAGGCTGCAGGGAGTTGCTGAAACAACATCTTTGGCTTGCTTTTCTGAGCTTCCTTATATTTATTTTTTTATTTATTTATCGATTTATATCCTGCCTTTTTCCTACAAAGGGCTCAAGGCAGCTTACATCTCCTCCTCCATCTTATCCCCACAACAACCACCCTGTGAGGTAGGTTGGGCTGAGAGTTTGTGAGTGGCCCAAAGTCACCCAGTTGGCTCCATGGTCGAGCGGGGACTTGAACCCAGATCGCCTGAGTCCCTGTCCTATGCTCTTAACCACTACACCACACTGGCTCTCTTATTCAGCAGAGATTCTCCACAGGAGGTTGACTGCATTTCTCACCTCCTGCAACTGGCTGCTCTCTTACTAAATCTTGCCAGGACTTGTGCATGGGTTCAGCATGAAACAGGATATATGATCTGCAAAGTGACCAGCACTGATAGGCCCCAAACCAACCCCATTCCCACGTAAAACTGACCTCTGGCAGACAGTTCAGAGTCATTTTAAACACACCCAGAAAGAGAAGAGGCAGGGGACAGAAACATTCTTGTCATTTGATTCCATTAATCTAAATGCTAAAAGGGATTGCATGAATATTTTTTCTTTGAGCCCCAAAGTATGCCAAGGTACATAAACCTCAAAACCACTGAGTTTTAAATAACTTATGCCTGATCCCCTTGAACTAGGCTTTTCACAAGGTTTGGTTGTCCTGCACGGGCTTCTGTCTGCAGTGCCTGAGCATTATTTTTTTGAACATGGCACCAGTTTGTAATGTAACATAACTCCAACTCCATTACCAGTTGCCTTGAATTCTTGCCTGATTTCAAAAACTGGAAAATTGATTGGTGTCCATTATCTTTTTTCCATTAACTTTACATTTCTTGCTTGCTGTTATTACATGCCATCGAGTCATCTCCAACTTATGACAATCCTATGAATGAATATGTCTGATCTTTGACAGTCCAGTTCAGCTGTTATAGACTCAAGGCTGTGGCTTCCTTTATGGAATCGAACTATTTCATATTTGGTCTTCATATTTTCCTGGTATTATTCATATTTCCCTGGTATTATTATTTGTATATTGTGGTTTGTATATTGAGCTTTACCAGTCTGTGGGCCATCATTTTTTCCATATTTGTTGGTATATTTTTATTAGGATTTGGACTGATTCAGTCTCAGCATTTAGGAGGAGTTCTGTTGGCACTCTGCCTACTCCTGGCACCTGACAGTTAGCCATGGTGGGTAGGTTTTTGTACAGCAACCCACCAGATGACCATTAGGAAACACAACAGGACTGACCTGTCTGTCCCACCCCCCTGCCACAATCACAAGCCCCTAATCCCCACTGAGGAATTGAGGCATTGTCCAAGTTTCCCACCCTATGTTCTAAAATATAGGGGATACCTATATTGTTGTTGTGGGCACCCTTCCAACATTGTAGTGTAAAGGAGTGTGGGGAGAGGTGGTACAATCCCACCATCCCCTTTTAGGAGCACAGATTACATGCAAAACTCGTATCACTATTCAGTTATTAATTACTGAATAAGAAACCATTTATTTTAGAAATGTATATCCTTTACTCCAGATCAAATCCCAGGTTGCAAACTCAGTTATTAATCTGTCAGAATAAATTGCATCTTGCTTTGCTTTATGTTTGTGTTTTTGAGCATGATGTACTTTCTGTCATGTCTCTTTGCTTTTGTAAACAGAATGCTAGGAAACATTTACTTAACTTATTCTATTTAATAATCAGTTTAGTTAAAATGGATGCAGGTACCTTGCATAGCCCCACAGGTGACTTGGCCCTATTAGCTGATCAGATATAAGGTACGTGTTGTGCGAGGATGAAATAAAGTATTCATTTAATGGACGGGTCATATCCTGGTAAACAGTTCTGTGCTCAGTTTTAAATAATGCGCAGTCCTCAGAAGTCATGTATCTTAGAAATCCTTCAAATGTCATCTCACTGTTTCTCTTTGCTGAAAGCCAGAACATTACAGAAGATGTACAGAAAAGTGATTTCTTGCATGGTTACACATAGAATTAACACAAATTTGAAAATATTTCAGAATAATTCACGTATGAAGGTTTGGGTTCTTTTTGATATTACATACAATTCATATTCTGTCTGAAAGGAATGATGTAAGGTAAATTATTTAGTCAGCGCATAGTATCATCCAACATTTGCATCATTTCAGAAGGTGACTTGCATATTTCACAAATTGTGGCTGGTTCATGCCATGGTCAGCCACAGCTATCCAGGCTAGACTACTGTATCATGTTATACACTGGGCTGCCTTTGCAGAATGGTCAGAAATTCAGAGTGGCACAGAATGCACTTATCAGATTGCTAATTGGGGTTATTATGAATTTAGTACATATATTTTTAAAATCCCACTGCCAGATGTTCTTTGCAATCAACCCATTAGCAGTAAAGCTGCATTATGGAGCTATTGCCCTTATGTCCTGCTCATTGTCTTTCCAAAGGCACTTGCTACTGCGGGAAATAAGATATTGAACAAGACAAGCCTTTGGCATGGCCCAGAATAATTTTTAATAGTGTTATAAATTAAATGGGTAATGACCAGAGTAAGGGCCTGCTTAGTGATGGCAACCAAACTGTGCAATTGCAGCATCTGGCAATGTCTGCCCTTTTCTCCAATGACTATAAAACAGTTTGCTTTTTAACTGCCCTTTACAGTTTTAATTGATTTTACCTGAAGGTTTTATTATTTTCTACACCTGCTTTCCTGATTTTTACTATTATATATTTCTTGTTTTTAGTTTTGTTTATTGTAAGCCAACTGATAATGTGGGATAGAAATTTCATATAAATTCAGTCCATATGTCTATATACACATCCAATGGTTCCTGAGTCAGATGAAGAGCTATTGCCTGTAAAAAGAGCCCAAGTCCTAATAGATCAGACAGGGTATGGACAGCCAATCTCTTCTGCATTGCGAGGAACCATTTTATTCTCCAGGCAGTAGTAAATTCTTGCATAAAATGACACCCTCATAACTAGTGAAGCTCCATAATGAAGTTGCTGCCTTCTAGCAATAAGAACTTCAGTTTACTGTAGGCTGAATGATTTCTCAAAGATTCCCACCACCACCCTGAGTCTATAGATGTGAAAGAGACTGCTAGGGTGAGTCAGACCAGATGAATAAGCTCAACCTAGCATATGTGTAAATTATCTGACTTATGGCTGTCCTCCACAATAGCCATGGCTGTTCTTGAAGAGGGTGTATCTTTCTCTCCCTAAGGAATGAGCTAATCTAGAGGCCAGTGAGAATAAACAGAAGCAAGCAGATACTTGCAGTTAAGGGGCAGATTCACACAAAATCAGGCTGAGGTCAGACAGCTCACTTTGCTTTCAGGAAACAACACCACTCCACCCCAAGAATTCTGACAGGAACCATCAAAACCTAGAACAGCAGAGTTGGAAGAAGCCTATAAAGCCATCAAGTCCAGCCCTCTGCTTATTGCAGGACTCCAAGTTAAAGCTTCCTGATGCCTCCAGCATGGAGAGCCCATGACCTCCCTAGGTAATTGGCTCCACTGACATAATCCTCTCACAGTCAGGAAGTTTTCCTAAAGCCAACTGGAATCAGGCTTCTTGTAACTTAAGACCATTATTCTGTGTCCTGCATTCTGGAATGATCAAGCGATTTTGGCCTTCCTCTATGTGACAGCCTTCCAAATATCTGTTTGGATGGTAATGCTGTGAATTTCCACCTGTTTGATGACTTGTACATTTGTACATAAACCAAGTATTACAAAATGCTATGAACCTTCAAAGATGACATTCAAAGGTCATGAGTAATGGGTAAACACTTGCACCCCTGGTGTTTCCATCACTAGGAGTACTGGTTTTATATAATATATATTCTGCTTTTCTATATAAACACACACACAAAAACTGATCACAAATTTTAGAAACAGTAAATGCTAAATCAATACACTAAACTAAAATGCAGCACATCAGCACAGATTTATGAACCACAGGCACCAGGGCACAGCCTGACACACACTCCAAGAGATGCCGTGTTATGTACGGATTGTTTTTGCTGCTGCTGTTGTTGGTACAACAATTTTCCTATTAAACTGGACAAACACATCATCAGACTATGGTTCCAATTTGGTACCAGGATGCAAATACAATTGCTTGGGAGTCTGGCCACCAGTTTACCAACTCTGAGTCTAAATATTTATTTCTAAATTGGCCTGATTAAGTAATACTTAAGCACTTGTGCCAGATAAGCCAATTCATGTTTCATGCAGAAGTCCCACTGGGTTTGCCAGAATGTATTCCTTAGTAAGTGTGCCTGTGATTGCAACCTTAAAACTGTACGTTTCATGTGCTTATCAATGGTGCTAAAAACTGACTTATAATTAGCTGCATAATGCCCTCTAATTCTAAAATAGTGATAGTTTTCATCTTTATATCTTCTTTGTGACAGTTTTGGTTTCTTGCAGCCACTGAGCATTTTCTAGCTCTTAATTGTATCTGACACCCAAATGCCCATGTTTTGAGTCCAAAGAACATGTTGGGCCTAAAACTTGTCCTTTATTGTAAAAGAAAGCTGAGGGGAAAGGAAAATAGGGATCACTGAAAACATCTGCTGCTCTTTAAATAACACACAGCATTCACTTTTATTTTTTATAAGGGTATTGTCTTCCTGTATTTGGCATGTACATAAATTTTGCTCATAATAATCCTCATGGGATCCCTGCCATATTTAAAAAACGAGTTTCACTTTCATCAAAACAGAGGACCACACAGAACTTTTTTTCATAAGGAAACTGTTCACATAAATCAAAGTAAAAGAGGGTGCACTGTGGAGCATCATTAAGAATGAAGCCAGTACTCCTAGGTGCAGTACATCTACATAGCCCCACTTTGGACTGTAATCTTTGGACAAACTAGAATGTTACAGAATGCTGAGAACCAGCACAGAATGAAAAGTAAACATATATCATCTTGAAATCAATGAACCAACATCCAAGTAATGTGTTTAGGATCAGGATGTAATTTTTCCTCTTAAGTTGAATAATGGTGACTATTTAAAAAGCACAATTCTCAGGGATCAAATTAAGATATTTGAGTGATTTTCTAACATGTGGGAACACAACAAGCTTTGCCTTTATTGCATTTAATATTCAAGCTTACGTTTGGGACTGGGGAACTTGAGAAGGGGGAGATGGTACCACTAAAGAGCTGTAAAAGGGAGGGGAGAGTATGTATTCACAGCATGGCAAAGTGCTTAGCCATCTTTATTTCTATATAGAATACATTTTATCTTTACTTCTGTTCTTCCCTTTGATTCCAATTACTTCTGCAAGCCCTTTGGGAAGAAACCATCCTTTTCAAGGAGAAACACTGTTCTGAATGTGAGTCCCTGGGACAAGCAGGCTTTAGCTAATTAAATAACCCAATTCTTTGCTTTATTGCAAAGTGGCAACAGAACATACATTTGGAATGCAAAGCTTCTAGAAGCAGAGTATGGTACCTCATTCCCCTTGGCCAGTGCTTCAAGCAGAACATGCACTAACGTCACTGTTCTGAATGTTCAGGAGACTAACCTACCTAGCACAGAACGAGTATGAGGTTGTTTTTTTCAGGTCCTGAACGGCAGCAAGGGCAATGGAACCAACTATGAGTCTTTCAAATGCATGAAAGCCATGAGGTCCCTAGCACCTACTTGAGTGTGTGCCAGTGAAAAAGCAGTAATAAAATATCATGTGATATTTAAATATCAAGTAGGACCCAAAGCATGACAGTACTTAGCAACACCTCCTTAAACATCTAGGACAAAATGCTGTTTTAGCTGCTTCAACTCAGTGCTGCAACTGTCAGATCAGAAAAGAAAAATGATCTGCCCATTTTGGCTCCTTTAATGGGAATGCTACTTTTGAGAATCTGCCTTTGGCTCCCACAGATGCATGGAAGTAGTTTCCTTGCAGGCCTATTCCATGCAGCTGCTATCTACAAAAAAACTATGCTTCTGTAGGTAGAATCTATCACATGGATCTTTCCTACCCAGGCAACTTTTTCCCAAATCCCATTGGTGTAATTCTGTATTTTAATAGAGATTGTTTAATGTAGTAGTGCAGGAAATGAGTGAACTTCTGGGTACCAAGATGACCTTTCAAGTCCAAAAAACCCAAGACACACATTTTCTCCCACCCTCTCTGGCCAGGATAAACTGCATCAAATGTACAAAATAGAATGTTGTATGTGTTTGTACACTTAAAAAACAACATCAGTCAATCTTATCTTGACCTAACTTTCAGAATACATTCAACTTATACCAAGAAAGCTTCTATTCAAAAACTGTGTGGTGGGTATTCTGAAATGGGTAGCACTTCATGAAACCACAAGCATATGACCTAGTACATCATAAATCAATCCCGGCAAGTGGTCATGCTACCCATCCAAGATCATAGCCACTTTGTTATTAATGACTGTAATTTAGGGCATAAAATGTATGTAAATGTCTGATATGTTCATATAATTGCACATATAGTGAACAGGAAAGAATATATGTGTATTTAATTACAAGTAGCAGCTACAAAAAAGATCTTGTTATAGTAGATGGGAAGCATGAAGCATCAGACTTTCTAAACCTTAGCTTGGGTTCAGTACTATGTAAAGGCAACCCAACTGTGAATTGGTCCAAGAGGAAACAGTCTATTTTGCAAAGTGCTAGAACAGTTAGGGAGACTACTCTGCATTGAAGCGTGCAGCCAGACAGGGTTACAATCTGTCTGCAGGACCAATCTGGGAGTTTTCCTGGACTTAGCAAAAACTAGAGAAGCTAGAGTGGTTAGGAGTCCCTTGTATCAAAATAGACTGGCATGGCAAAAGTGATCTATTCTGCATTAGGATGTCCCCCATAAGGCAGCCTATAACTATTACATATAAATATGCATTTTGTACCATTTTGTATAGCACTCTTCTGTTAAAAAGCAAAGCAAAAATAGCTTCTTGAATGGGCAGTGTAACCCATTGCTCTTGCCGGCAGATATATAACAAACCTAGTAATCCTATAGCACATAGACAGTGTCTAGACAGTCCCAGGATCTTTCTAAGTCCCAGCTGTGATGCTGGAGCTGGAATTCCATGCAATGAGTGCCCTCTCAACAGAGGTAACGTAGAAAAATACACACCAGCTGCTGCTCTGACATCACAAGTAGGGATTTACCCTCCTACTCTAAATCACCAGTTACAAAAACAGCTGTTAACCTGCTTCAGAAGGCAGGAAGCCACTTTGCATTCCTCCAGCCCTGCATAGGATGCCCATAATTGTCCTTCGTTTGAAAGGTTATGAGCAACCCTTAAGATTGTGTCCCTACTAGCTTGTTTTACCTGTAATTCCATGAGACAGTATAATCCTTCTGTTTCCAAACTGTTTTGATTTTCCAACTGGTTTAATGTTTTTTACATTTTATGTTATTACTCTTCATTTTGTGAACCATGTTGAAAGCTATGCGTATTGGGTAGTATAGAAATGTAATCTATATAAACAATACACATACATTTTACCTATATAGAATTGACAGGGTGCACAGTGGCACCAGAGGAATAAATGTTCTGTCCTAATTATACTATACTTGATTACTTTCACAGTATCCAAAAGTGAAAGGGTTTTGGTTGCCATTAGAGACATACTTTTAGTCCCCTTATCCCATTAAAGGATTCAAAAAGTCAATGGATTCTCATACTTTAAAATAATAATTGCATACTTCTTAACTATATTAACTTGGGCTATTACTACTGAAGCATTATCATTTACATCCCTCCTTAGTGTGTAAATTGCTTTCTAATCCTTAATTAACTCATTAATAAATAGCTGTCTACAATGGGTTTCAATATTACAAATAAAGACAACTCCGCTACTACACCAGCCTTTGTTTAATCTAGCATACATATGTTGTTGAACACTTAGATAAATTCATTTCACTTGGGACAGCCTCTTGCAATATATGTCAGACTCCATTATGATGCAGACTACTAATGAATTATATATCAGGATGTGTGTCTGGACCAGATCCAACAGCAGCAACAACTGGGTGAGAAAAGGCCTGAGCCTCCAAGAGCCTCTTCTGCTAAGAGCCCAAGAACTAGGGGCTGCTGATATTGAAAGGGTTGATATATAATACATAACTATAGTTCAGTGTAATGAAGCCAAGCTACAGCAAGCCCTAGGCTACTGCATGACTCCACCGCCCCACAGACACACCTTCCCAGTAGGTCTTCGTCAGTTTGGATTAACCACAGCACAGCATGTCATCCAAATGCTAATGTGCAGTTCATCTTAACTTCAGCGTGTTCAAACAAGCCCACTTCATACCCCATTGTTTGAAACTGTCGTGCTGCAAAAAGTTATAGTTAAGATTAACCAGTTTGTCAAGTTCAAATGAAACATCAGGTGGTAATGAATCAAATGCAAACAAAAGTTCCCAGATAGCTCCTCATGAACAACCCTAAACCTCACTGAGGCTTGTTCTTGTAATGCTAAGGTATGGTTTAGCATTACATGCAAACAAATTTATAGCCCCCAAAACTCAAGAAGCATCCTGTTCAAGGAGTGCAGATGAAACAAAAGTGAAATCTTTAGCATTAAATGTTTTACAGTATTTGGTGCACATTTACTTAACCTAATTTCTATCCCACCTTTGATCCAGAAACTCCCAAAGGCAGATTACATAAAATAATACAACATGGTAACTACTTCTGTAATATCTAATACATTACACTACAATGGGATATAATGGTCTTCATTCCCCCTAAGACTGCAAATCTATATTTAAAAACAACCACAGAACTTTTACTGTCCAAAGGCGTGAGGAGGAGGAGTCAGATGAGATGAGATTTTGCTAAGTACACTGCTGATAACCTTTTGTTTATAGAGATGGCGCATAAATGTTCCAAACAATACATAAATGTGTATGACCAGCATGTGTATTACCTATTGAAACACTTTTAGCATTTTCATAGTTATAAAAATATAAACAGAGTAAATTAAATAATACATAAGGTTTAACTGAAAAAATACATTGCAAAGCATTACAATACCAATTAAAGAATTTATTCCCTGCTCATCAATATACACTCAGATGGATAAAACTACCCTGTTTCACTAATGGTAATTTATTATGTTCTATTGTATTTCAATGTATTTTATTGTGTTGTAAGCCGCCCCAAGGCTTCGGCAAGGGGCGGCATAGAAATGTAATAATAATAATAATAGTAATAATAGTAATAATAATAATAGTGTCTTTGATCTATATTCTATAAAACTATCCCTCCAAAATTTCAGTTATTTGAGCTGTATTGCTGTTGTTTTCCTTCAAGTTATTTGCAATTGGCATTCTGGCTGCATCACAGTATTCAATTATTAAGGCTAAAACCCAAAAGAATGGCTACTGGATTCTGAGGTAAAATATATCCACTTATTTTCTCTATACTTAATACCAAAGTTCAGGAATCTAACATAACTAGACAGTACAAAAAATTAAGAACTTCTACTCCTTGAAAGCTGATTCTCCAATAAAGATCACGATCTAGATTATAAATCTGTTTTGTGTATACATAGAGTTAGATGCCACTGATAATAAACCCTTTACAGGAAAAAAAAATGTTTAAAATTAACATATATTGCACAAAGGAATCTGTACTAAACCACTAAATGTACTGTAAGCAACATCCCAGAGACTGAAACGTAGTAGTAGCTCATGCCAACAGAGAGCTGAGGAGTTCTGAGTGGAAGAGAATGCAAAATTATATTGGTTCTCTACTGAGAAGTTTAGGTGGGCTGAGTGATATAGTCTAGGTTTCCAAGACAAAGCCATCAATTGTATGTACAACTGAACTGAATGGTAGAAAACATACAAGAAGCTGGATATGAAACAACCTAATTTTTACAAAGGGAAACAAACTTATTCTTGTGATATCAAAATCACCAAATTTAGTGGCAGATATTTAGAAAAAGCCAGACAGGTGATCCATACAACCAAATACATTGTGATCAGTAACTGTTTCAATTCTCTGTTCCTTTCTGTACCTTCCCCTCTGTCCTTCATTGTTTGCTTATTAAAGCTTTTATATACTGTTCATAATTAGCCACAGTCTCTCTGAATGTTTTACATTAAAAACTACTTTGCACATGCACATGGTAGGCACGTCATGAGTGGAACCAACTGGATGGCAAGGAAGGCCCCCTCTGACTTGCTTTGGTTCTATGTTTCTACTACAGATCACCCTGAATTTCAAGATGGGTGACTTGAGCCTCCTATTAAACTGTTCAATCAGCTGATCCTTTCTGAAGTTGGTCTCTTTCCTTCATTTATTTTTATTTATTTATTTAGCAAACTTATACGCCGCCCCATTTGCCTAAGCCTCGGGGCGGCTTACAAATAAATAAATATAATTAATACAATAAAATACAGATGGAAACATCCTGGCCAAAGTTGTTAAAATCAATAAATAGAATCAACAATTAAAATAACGTTTGAATAAAAAGGTCTTGGCCTGGCGCCGAAAAACAAATAACGACAGCGCCTGGTGGACCCTCTCTGGGGAGCGCGTTCCATAGGTTGGGCGCCACCGCAGAGAAAGCCCTCCTCTGGGTACTCACACTCCTAATGTCCTTCATGGAGGGCTCCCGGAGAAGGGCCTCTGCTGCCGATCTCAAGGGGTAGGAGGGCATCTATGGACGTAAGCACTCCTTTAGGTAACCAGGACCCAAGCCGTTAAGGGCTTTATAGGTGATAACCAACACCTTGAATTGGGCCCGGACTTCAATGGGGAGCCAGTGAAGCTGACGGAGGACTGGAGTTATGTGAGAACAATGCCCAGTCCCCATCAGCAACCTGGCAGCTCTGTTTTGCACCAATTGAAGTATCTGGACCGTCTTCAAGGGCGGTCATTATTTCTTTTGAACATATAATCATATATTATGTAGAAAGAACAAAGTAGATATAATTTCACACAAGTCATATAAGATGGCATTCTCATGCACATTTACTTAAATAAACCCTGGTAAGTTTGGTGGGACTTATTTCCAAATAAATATACATATGATTACACTGAATTATGCATGTATTTAAAGATAAAACTATGTATCAATGAATTACAAATACAAAGAAATACATTATGTAAGGATAATTACAAAATTAAAGATCCAGAGTACCTTCTTCAATGGGCTCATATTTGGCAATGAGTTGACAAGCAGTACTTTCATCAGCTTCAGTCTGAAATTGTTCATTTCTAAGAAATTCAACTAGATTTTCTAATAGCAGGGTTTTATGGTTCGGAGAGTGAGTTCTGAAGAGTTCATGAATTTCACATCTGTGTGCTATAGCCCGATAAATTCCTCTAAAATCCTCTATAGTAATAGTTCCAGACTTCAGAGAATCACTTGCCTACTTAAAAAGAAGAAAAAATGAGTACAGGCAGATGCATAACAAGATATACACAGCATGTTTCCATTAATACAAAAAGAAAAACAAGGATACATTTTGTGAAACCTGCAGGTATTTCTTAGAATGCAAGTTTTTATTTTTAAACTTTCTCTGTTTTTCTATTACAGAAATAAAATATGTGAACATAAGAAGAACCCTGCTGAATCAGACCAAAGGTCCACCTAGCCCATCATTCTGCTTCCAGCAGTGGCCAGTCAGATTCCTCCAAAAACCCTGCAGCAAGGCATGAAAATGACTAGTGGCGAGATACGCCTTTAGAATATATTAAGACACAGAAAGAATTTTCAGTATTTCCAGATCTTATAATCCAGCAGAATAGGCCTTTGGGATGATGAGGATCAAAAACAGAGAAGTATCATATAGGCTAGAGAAAGAGTATTTTGAACTTTTCTCAATAGAAATGCTTTACTCAGACATTATGAAATGTAAGGTAAAACACTGTAGCTATTACATCTCTGGACTGCAGCAAAGCAGACCTGTAAAGACTCTGCAAGGCAAGCCATCATAAAACTGTCACTAAAGGGTTTTTTTTCTTTCATGTTGCAAATGATGAACATGCTATGTGTGAAAATATGTTTCTGGCCTACCACAGCCTTGCAAATGAAATTTTAACTTTATTTGCAAGGCTGTAGTAAACCCTTTCTAGCCATTAAATGTTTTGTAAGTTTCAAGGTCATGCCTGTTACAACTCATGGATATAGCCAAGCATACCTGTATGCTTTTGGACAGGACTGAAGCTAGACTAAACTCATCTCATAATTTTTAAGGTTTCTGTCAAGTAAAACTTCCATCACAGTTTTTTATTCAACTCATTCAAAACTACTGCAGCTAAAGTTGGTGATACTACTTTGGAGTTTGAAAATCCAAAGTAACCATCTTACAGAGAGTTGTCAGAAATGACAATTCTGGTGTTTATCTTGATTGGGCCAAGTGTAGTAGCTAATAAATCCTGGCAGTCTGACCCCTAGACTGGTATTAACACAAGTCTTTTTTCCTCTTCAGCACTTTAAGGCTATGTGAAGGTCCATATGCTCCTATCCTTTCATCTGCTTTCCAAAGGAATTGTATAAGAGGTAACTTAGACTACTGTTTCCATTTTGTTTTAGATTAAATGAAATAACTTGCCATAGGTGCTTCACACTGCTTACAGCACATTTGTATTTGTCTACTCCCTCCAAAGCATCTACATTAAGAACCACTTCCAGAGAGTGAGACATGCTAGTCTGCAGCAACAAAACAAAGAGTCCTGTGTACATTAAAACTAAAAAAAATACATTATAACATAAGCTTTCATATACTAAGTCACTTCATGAACACATTCTACCATCTTGGAAAAATGCACTGGGTCAGGGAATTCTCTGGAGGTGTGGCTGTTTCTGAGAAGAAAAAAGGCAAGTTATGTACAGTAAAATAGGTTTACATTGTCAGAGCAACCACCATTCAGTGCAAAATTTACTCCCACAATTATAAAAAACATTTAAAAATGCATCAGGTATTTTCAGTGGAAAACCATGCATTCCTGACTCAAAAATAATGCCTACTGAGCTCACTTGGAATTATTCTCAAATAAAGGACCCCTAATTACTTCAAAAAAAAGTATCTAGCTGAAATCCCACTGAAAAAAATTAAAAATTCCAATTCTCAAGAGGCAAAACAAAGTGACTTATTTGGGTTTGTCACACAAGGAAGATCTTAGCTCAAAGCATGCAACACATAAAAAGGTTTCTACCACTGGGGGAAATATTTAATGTGCTTATTATAATTTTTATTTTACAAAAGGGGTACAGAAAGAAGTACATTTGAAAAGATTTAAGTAAAATGTTTCCTTTAGTGTTCAGTTTAACTATTTCATCTAAGCAACTGACAGCTGTTATAAAATATATTTATGTAAACAAGCTATAGAAATATGTGTATTGTATTAAATAATGATACATTGTTACTTTTGTCACATTCAGTAGGAGACTGGAAGAAAATGAATAAGGAATTGTATAACAGACTTCTACCGCAACACTTACAATATGAAATGTAAAGGAAAAAAGACACCTCTAACAGAAACATTCTCTTATACAAATATGAAACCAAAATATACTATTCCTAACTTGTTGCATATATTGGACAGTAGCCAAAGAAGTCTTCCTACTGATAGAACTGCTTCCATCAGCAAAAAAGTGGGCAATACCCCCTCTCCTCTTCAGCCATCTCAATGCACCCCCAAAATGTGCTACAGCTGGTTGGAGAGCCCTCTGTAGCACATTTGATGATACAGGAGGGGCTGCAAAGGTAGATAGGATACAGTCCTGTTCTGTGAGCTAACTGTGTGACACTGGTTTTCACCCATAGTCTTTGTCAGACTAGTAGGACATTCATAAAGAAGCATGCTGATGAAAAATGATGCATGGAAGTCAGACTAATACATTACACTGAAACCCCTCAAATTTTGGACAGCTGTAAACCATGAAGGTGTTGACCATGTACCTCAAAGCAGCTTCAGGAGAGTGATCTGGTTTGGAGCCAAGGTAATGTCAACTGTGTCCCTACCCTCCAGAAAAGATGACATAGCAAACATTCATCCCAGCTTAAAACTGCTATCTCAACTATTGCAATATTAACTCTTAGGGCACCTGCACCCAAACTGAGCCCAAACTGCCTTTTCCTGTTGCAGCAGCTGGGCAGCACTTTTCTGGAGCAGCACATCCTTGGCAGTAACAATTTTGGCAGGGGAATGTTTAACTCTTCCCTGTGTGCTGATTCACATACCACATCCTCCATGGCTGTTTCAACAAAAAGAATATAAAATGGGCAGCTCACCATTTGGAAGTCTAAATTACATGTAATTTGAAAGATGCTAGACTGAAGTTGAATGTATGATGCTACTGCATCAAATTAGACAAAATGACACAGTAGTATCCCAGAGCTGTTGGCTACTGTAAACAGTGCTAGCATGAAAATAAGTAAATTGTGCCATACTCTTTTCATGACTACTACCTGCTGATGCTACTACTACTAAATAACAATTACTTAGCTTGAACAATATGCAACACGCTGTTCAGAAAAAAGTAATAGTCCCTGGTACAGACTTTGTAAGTGCTATTTAAAGTCAGTAAACAATAAGCCAGGTCTAGATATGACATACAGTAAATTCACCTTTACAACTTTGGTTAAAAATAACAGCAGAGTCATAGTACTTCTAAAACATATTTAATATTACAAACATTCTCACCTTAAAAATGTATTTCACATGAACATAATCAAAAGGGATATCAAGTTTACTAAGCAATTCCAAGGTACTTTCAAAATTAATCTTTCCTTTTCTAAATGTGTCATGGATGTTGCTTAAAAACCACGTACATGAAAAGTTAGTTAAGAAAATCAGCCATCAGCCATTTCTTTCTAATGCTTGAGTTCTATTTGTGAGTCATGCACATAACCAACCAACCGACCTCCACTAAGACATTTCAAATATTGTTTTATTGTCAAAATCAGCAATTTAAATATCATTTTAGAGTTTTCACCTAAGGATGATCTAACACACCTTGAAACTTTTTTTTTTTTTTTGTAATTTTAAGGCATGATATATACTTGAAATAAGTGGGAGGAGGGAAAACCCATGGAAAGAGGAAAGCAAGGGGAGTGAATATGAAAAAAATCAACTGGGGCTTAATGATCACCCCCCCCCCCCCCCGCAACTAAGACACTCAAAAATCCACTTGTTCAGGGGCTCCGTTGTAGACATGGGAGGCACATTTCCTTCAGGAAAATTTTACCCTGCTGTATATAGTCACGCCCCTACGTAATTGTTTCCCTATTATCTTTCCAAACGTTCAGCTGCAAACTTTTTGGTGCATGACCTTTGTGGCCTTTGCAGGGGGGGTGACTCTCTAATGCACTGATGACATTATTTAAATTTGTAACAATTCATTTTCATAATAGCGGCACCATGCACTTCCACAAAAAGCAGCTAGCTCTGGGCTGCATATGCAGTGTTAGTACCATAATTTCTCTATTATTTAAAATGAATTAGCATTATTATCAAGGAAGCAAAGTGCTAGTGAGGAAAAGAGAGCAGCTTTACTGAGAAAAATAAAACAAGTCCTAGGTATTTCTAACATTAAATAACATGCAGTAATTACTGCACCTTTTCTATGGTGATGGAAACCCTACTGGCCCAAGATCAGTTTGTCTTGTGCTCCAGATGCTCTTTTGCAGAATGGAACTGCTCCTCCTTCTACTCTGCCTGTTGAGCAGTTTGGCGACTGCACCTTCACTGTGCTAAGTCCTATTTGCTCTTTCACAGTGGAGGCTGCTGCTGGCTCCAATGACAACAGGACAGACCTTTCATTCCGAGTTTTAGATTGATCTTTGAAGGGACTAGGCATAATGCAAAACCCTAACCCCAATAACCGGTTCCAGCACCATGGATAGCTCCTACCGAGTTTTGTGTGAGACGCGGAGCGGTTCTACCACCCCACTGTGAGTACATCGACACTGGGGCCGCCAGGCATTCTCTGTGCCATTGCTATGGGAATCTGAAAGACGTTTTGTACTTCAGCTTCCTTTACCTCCAGCCTCAACCGACCGCGCCTCCCCCAACACTGCTCAATCCAGTCCAACACATTCGGACGACACCAGACTGGGAGAGGCCGACCTGCCTCTTCTGCCCCCACCGCTTGCAGGCGGGATGAGGCGAGAAGGATATCTGGCTTCCATGGTGGCAGCTCCTCATGGCCTCTTGCGCCTACGCCCCGGTGGTCTCAGCAGCGCCCTGCGCGGCATACTTCTTGGGCGGGCCAAGGCTTAGGGGTACCAGCCCTACACCTGGCACTCCTTCCCGCCGCCGCCGCAGCCCGAACCCCACTCCGCATCCGCATCCGTCCGTGGGAGCGGCACGACAGGCCGAGTAGGGCGAGGCGGCGAGGCGCCACAAGCCCGCCCGGCGACGACCGCCCGGCCGGCACGCGGGCTCTGTGGCGTCACGAGGCGCCGTTCTCTGCCAACGGTTCTCCCGCGCGCGTCGCCGTCTGATGGACGGCTCCGGTTCACCACTCCTCTATCACTTCCCTCCTCGCTCCTCCTATCTGGCGCCGGACCGTCCCGTCAGCCCCGCCCACTCACGCGCTCCCTCCCCCTCTCTTTTTTTTTTTTTAAAGGCCGGCTCTGAAAGGCGGGAAAGGAGTCGACGGCTGAGCTCCCTTCCCGCCGCTCAGTGTTATTCCCTCAGTTCCCGCTACAGGATGTAGTAGCAGCAGTACGCACGGTTTCAAAAAAGTACACGTTGAAAACAAACATTCACTAATGAGTAAATCGATAAAAAGGAGCGAGGCAGTTCTTTCTTCCCCGCCTTGATGCCCAATATCACCAGAATGTCAACTCGGATTCGTTGCCTGAACGCGGCCGTTAAAATGAGAGAGGGAATCCTGTCGAGGTGCAAGGCAAAGGAGCAGGAAATGGGGTGTTTTGAACCTAATCCTGTAGGTCGCCTCATTGTCACCCGACCGGGAGCAGCGTTTTGGTCACCACCCCTAAAAGGTGCTGTAGAGTGGGGCAAAATGCAGAAAAGGGCAGCTAAAAGGTTCTAGGGGGGCAGCTCTCTTAGGAGGAAAAGTTACAGCAGCTGGGAATGTATCCCTTCCTTTTTATACATGTCAGAACAAATGATCCTACCAAGCAGAGCCTTGAAGAAAACACGGCAGACTTTAAAGCTTTAGGAAGAGTCAAGAACTGTGGGGCCTAGGATTTTCTGGAAGGATTTTCTCTTTAACCCCTCCAGTTCTTGGAAAAAGAATAGACAGGGAAAGGAAAATTCTTCAAGTGGATGCCTGGCTTTGAAGATGGTTCCAACATGAGAGATGGGACCATGGGCTGTACTTCCTGGAAGTTGGACTGATGGCAAGGGATGGGTTGCACCTTACAAAGACTGGAAAAAATATGTTTGGTCCCAGCATGAAGTTTATCAGGAGTTTAAACTGAATCCTACAGGGGAGGGAGAAGTACACCTGGGCATAACAGACAAAGGCTTATGCTCTACAACAGAGTCCAATAATAATCTTACAAAAAAGTAAGAAAGTGTATAGATCATAAAGCATTCGTTTTTATTGTTTATATGCCAATGTCCAGAGTACAGGATACAAACAGCATGAACTTGAACTCTTAATACAAGAGGATGAATATGACCTAATAGGTATAATTAAAACTTTATAGAATGACACCCATGGCTGGAATTCAACAACTGAAGGATATAACCTATTCAAGAGGAACAGAGGGAACAGAAATGGAGGCAGAGTTGTATTTTACATTAAAGATGCATATCCTTGCAAAGGAATACAGAAGAATGACCTTAGTATCTCCATCAACAGCATCTGGATTAATATAAATGGAGCAAGGAATAAAAGGAACACAGTGATTGTAGTCGATTACTGACCACCCAGTCAAGGAAGATGGGTGGATGAAACTTTTGAAAAGCAAATTTCCAGTGTTCAAGAAGGCATGATGTTGAATTTGGAGCCCTGCACTAAGCAGGAGGTTGGACCTGATGGCCCTCCAGCCCCTTTCAACTCTACAATTATTCTACAATTCTGTAATATCTATGCAAATCTTTCAGCTTTGGTTCCAAAAATATGTTTGGTAGCTGATTCAAGGGGCAACAACAGTTTGCACCAACTGTTAATTCACAAGAACACTGGAACACAGAGACCTTCTTGTGAAAAGGAAAACAAGAACAGTGTTTGTGAGTTTCTGACATCCTCATAAAAGCATTTTTTTCTATTTTTCCCTCTACAGCTATTGGACTTTCTGTCAATAATAGCACATTTCCTTCAGGGGATATTGCTAAGGGGAAAGCACAGACATGAAACAAAAAGATGACTTCGCAAGACCTTCCTTTAAATATCTGCTTGTTAGCACATAATAAGAAACATAATGAAATTTTCATATGCTCTTGGTTTCCTTAGTCTTTTGTGTACTATGCCCAGAAGAACACATATTCCCACAGCTGCTGACTAAATGTCTGAAATAAAATGTATAAAATAAAACTAATAGAAGCAGTCTGACTTTAAAAAAAAAAGAACCTGATGCTGCACTTTGCAAGATCAAATTTAGTTGTGCCCGAAAATTAGATTCAAAGTAACAGAGAAGAAACTCAGAAAATAGGAAAACAGCTAAATAATTGTTAGCATAAAATCTCTTTCTCTAACACACACACACTTTTTTTCTTCTTTTATTTTCTTTGCATTACCTCTAGACGGTATGAAAGTCTTTGAAGCTGCAGTCTCAGATAAATGCAGTCCCACTTACCCATGCATTAACTCATTGAACACAGTGGGCTTACTTCTGAATAAACAAAACAAGGATTGCAACTGGTGAAGGTGTATGTGTTGACTACATTGGTTCCTTCTGGCAAAACCACTTCAAGGGCACGATCAAAATATCTATTAATAGGCTGATCCCTATCTAGAGTTCACTCTTTTTCAAAATTTCCTCCTCCTTCTAGGATATCTTACCGCATTAGGTTAGAATCTAAAGTACTAGAAGGAGTTCAGAAAACCTATGGAGTCCAGGGCTGTGTACTAAAGACTATTTTTGTCAGGCAACTTTTTCCAGATCTCAAGCACAGTTCCCCCTGCAAAAAGGTCTCATGAGATTGATTGGGTGTGTTGTTGTTGTTGCTGTTGCTGTTGTTATGTGCCTTCAAGTCATCTCTAACTGATGGGGATCCTATGAATGAAAGTCCTCCAGAATGCCCTGTCCATGACAACTCCATCCAGCTCTCCCAAGTTCAAGTTTGTAACTTGCTTTATAGTGTCCATCCATCTCTTATTTGGCCTTCACTTTTCAACTTCTGCCTTCTACTTTCCCTAACATGATTGTCATCTGCAAGGAGTCTTGCCTTTTCATGATAGGCCCAAAGTATGAAAGCCTCCGTTTTGTCATTTTTGCTTCTAGTGAAAGCTCTGGCATGATTTGATCTAGAACCCACTTGTTTGTCTTACTGTCAGCCCAGGAAACTCTCCTCCAGTACCATGTCTCAAATGCATCCATTTTCTCCCTGCCAGCTTTCTTCACTGTCCAGCTTTCACTCCCATACAGTATGATTGGGAATGTAATGGTTTGGGTGATCTTGACCTTGGTCTGCAGTAAAATGTCCTTACACTTGATGGGTGTCCTTTGGCTTCTTTAAATCCCTTTGTTTAAGTTCTTTTCATTTCTGACTGCCTGGTTTGTATTCATGGCCAGGAGTAATATAGCGTGCATATATATTCAGCATGCACAAGTGAGAGATGCTTGTTTGCCATCTTCATAACTTGTAATTGCATCTATTTTCCCTAGTTCCATAACAATCAGTCAGATGATGATATTGACTGGGTTCTCACAGCACAACAAGCAACAACTGCTTTTTATCAATGGTCATGCTGTCCAAACCCAATCATTCTGGCGATTTGCTATCATGACTTAACATGGCAGAGATCACAACAACAGTATGCTCTAGGATTTTCCCCTAACACGATTGCTTGTTGTGTCATCCAAACTCAGACAACAAAACTCATCATGGGGAAAGATCCAGAGCATGTGAGTCACTTGGCAAAAGCAGCTACCCAGAGAGCATGCCTGATGGCTTACTTTCAAGTGGAAGCAGGAAGCAGAGCCATGGACTCAGTGCGGCATCCCCACTGAGCTAATGTCTCCTCACCCCATTTTTACCTGGAAGTAAGGAGTTCAGGTGGAAACCAGGTAGGTAGACCATGGGCTTGGCCATTCTCAGATTATCCCCGCCAGGGCCCACCTTCCCAGCCTCTACCTGAGTTACTCCCAGGAAGAAACTGTGACCTGTTAATCCATTTTGGGAGGCTGACCTGAGAATGGAACATCACTGCAGAGCCTCTGGGGAAGGTGCTGGGGGTCACATTTCAGATCCCCCACCCTTCTCGTTGTGCTTCAGAGAATGAAGCCTGTTTGCACAGTGGAGACTTTGATAGCTGTGGCAAACTGAATTCAGCTTGGAATCACAACTGTCAAAGAAAGAAGACTTATTCATCCCTGCAGTATCCTCCAATGTTTTCAGCCAGTGAATGAAGTCATAGCTTTGGTTAACACACCCATTTTCTTGTTCTTTTAATTCTTTTGACTGTGTTCCATCTTTGGGAACCTTCCCTGTTAGGAAGTAATTACAGCCTCATGAAGAACAATTTAGAAAGCCAGGAATTTAGTGTAGCTGAATTTGGACAGTAGAATATCTGCTAAAAATGAAAAAGGTAGGAGCAAAGATAGGGGCTTATCATCTTTCTAAATGAGGTTTTGTTAATATTTTTCTGAATGTATAAACATTTTAAAAATTATCCTGGCAATATTTTGCATAGTGGTTCGAGTGTTGGACCAGGGCTGAGGAAATTTGGGTTCTTACTCCTACTCACCAACAAGGTTCACTGGGTGACTTTGTGCCAGTAACACACTCTTAGCCTAAGCTGTCTCACAGGGCTGTTGCTGTAAGGATAAAATGGAGAATAGAAGAATCTAATAAGCCACCTTGGTTCTTTCCATGAGGAAAAACAGTGGGTTGTAGGTGTAACATAATAAAATTTGATGTAATTCTAATAATTATTCTATCCATATTGCAGGAGCCAGGGCTGTAGCTGAGAACATGTGGGTTAAACTAGTCCTGCAGGGTAGCCCAGCATCATTATTCCCTTGTTTGCAGGGAATGGGGGTTAATGCAGTGTAGTGCATTGTTCTGTGTAGTACACTGTTCTGTCCAGTCTCCTGGTGTGTTGGTACTTTGGGGAAATACAGATAGTTCTGTGAAATGCAATTTATTAAGGGTGAGAAGGTTTTGTATATGTTTGCACCTTAAAAAAAAACTGCCATTTCTAACTCTTGCCAAAATATCCAAGTGGAACTTCTCTCCATCTCTGTCTTAGTGCAGGACTTGGAGCTGAGACAGTGTGTCTCAGCTCCGAGCTGCCTCAGTGATATCTCATCTCAGCCCAATTGTTAAAGTACCAGATTCTATTGTGTGTTACCTACAGAACAGGGCATAGGAGAACGTTGACAAGGTCAAAGGTACCCTGCAATGTTAACCACACTCTTCCCCTCTGTAATTGCCCTTGACTCAAGTGCCATTACAGGGAATAAAAGATTCAGGGAAAGAATGGAAGGGTCCAGCTATGAGTGGAAGGACACCAAGTCTGCATACTGCAAAACAGCCCAAACGTAAACCTTATAGACAACATTTTTGGAAGCCAAGTCTATCTATCTTGGGTGACATGGTATCCTCATCCCAGCTCATTCACCAGTTCTAGCAGAAAAACTGGACCGGATCACTTATGCTAATAGGAATTTCTAAAATGTGCAACCATACATGAAATGTGAAATTCCAGGATGAAGATGCAATTACAAAAGAACACTGCTGCAGTTTCAAATTCAAACCACGCAAAAGTTGTACTGTTAGCTAGTGGCTAATAGCAATGAGAAAAACAAAAAAGGCAGGCTGTTCTAGAACTCTAAACCGCAACATTCATTTTTGCTCCCATCACTAAAGATGCTCAACTACTACAGTACATTGCTGCCTTCTCCAGTGTGGCACCCCCAGATGTTTCAGACTTGAACTTGTATCAGCCTGTACAGTGCTGGAAAGTATTCTGGGAGTTGTAGTCTAAAACATCTGGAGGCTACCAGGTTGGGAAAGACTATTCTTGAGGGTCTTTATCACTCTTTCCAAGATGAAAGAAATCATTCCAGGCAAGTCACATAAAATTTGTCAATTTTATGTTGAGGGCAGAGATGCTGTAAAATTGGCACCATGCTATTCTACTCTAAAGCGTTTGTGTTATGCATATTTTTTCTCTTCTTAAGTGTGTGCTATTTATCTTTCATTCCAAATAAGGTGTGCTGGGCTTTTGAGAGTTCTTAAATATAACATTCTTACCCATTCATGCTGTTGCATTCCTAGGATCTTCTGCTACTCTGTGTCATAGAATGTAACACTAGGAAACAGCATACACACCAGGAAAGTGTACAGGTGAATTGTAGTGGTGTGCACTGTGCACACAAATTACAACCACAAACTGAGCACTGCACCTTTGCCTACCTCACCCCTGGAAAATTTCCAGCCATATGGCTCAGATGCTTTTCTTGCCAGGAAGTTTTAGAAGCTTTTAGCAAACCAAGTCACAAAAGGTAAGTTACTTCCTCACTTTTAGACAAGTCCAATGGAGACTTGATTCCAAAATTTCTTAACCCTTTCCTATCACCCCAAAAGGATGGGAAAATATCAGCAAGTTTTCTCCCTGCAGCCCTGCAAGATTTTATTATTACATCCATTAAGAGCCCATACATGTGGCTGGTGAGAGGCAAATCACCCAGAACCAGCCTTGACCAAAATGCATTTTGTATCTTTCTCATTAGCAGTGATTGGCCAGTGAAGTAGTACTGTAAATACCTGCCAGTCAAAAGTAAGAATTTCCAGCCACAAATAAATGGAGCGGGTGGGGGAGAGACCCTTAGCTGTGAGGTTGGAAAAACCAGTAATTTGCTTCTATTCAGAGTTTTTTTACTTATCCTCTGTAACTGTAACCATCACAGTAGCATCAAGATGTTTTGTACTGAAACTCTTACCAACTGTAGCCAACATGATCAATGGTCAGAAATATGAGTTGAAGTCCAAAGCATCTAGTGGGCACCAGGTTGGAGAAAGTAGCTGCATAAGATCTGTGATGTTATGTTCTCAAGGAACAAAGTCCCTCCCTCACTAAACAGAAGACTTCTTAAAGCCCTTTCTCAGGTTGTTATCAACTGTTCCTTAATATCCTGGCATTACGATGAATAGTTTAGGAATGTGAGAGGAGCCATACTAGATAGATTAAGTTTACATCTAATCCAACATTCGGTTCACAAAATGGCTAACCTACTGCTCACAGGACCCTACAAGTAGGACATGAGTGCAACAACACCCTTCCTTCTATGTTCCCAGTAACTGGTGTAGATAATCATACTGCCTCTGACACTAGCCATTCAGACTAGTAGCCATTCATAGCCTTCCCTGCATGAATTTCTCCAGTAACACTTTCTTTAAGGATGTATTACTTTATATCCTGTGCGCAAGTTATTGCTGCATCCTGAAACATAAATGAGAAATCCTAGAAAAGATATGTGCATAAAAGAAAAGTTAAAAGAGCTTCAAGGTCTTCAGTAATTTCATTGAAGCTGTAGCTAACTTTTCTTGTTAAGAGGTCAGAAATAGCCTTGGCTTTCATTCATGCATCCACTATGAATGGTTCAAGAGAGGTAAAGGAGACTTTCTGCATGATTGGACAAAAGCATGCAATTTGAAAGCTGAGATTTTCCTCTGTATTTGATTTGATCCAATAAAATATATGTTTGCTGATTTGGTATCTCTTATCTTCCATAGCTGAAGTTCTGGCACTGTGAGATCATGTGGGCTCAATTTCCCCAACCTGCCTCAGGCATTCAAGGCATTTCACTGATTGAAGACCAGATCTAAGCTGAGCTAAGACAGTGGCCTTTAAACAACAGCCACAGCAACAACAACTGAACAGTTTCTATGCAGGACCAGGAGCCTTTTTCTCATTTACTTCGCAACCCATGGCTAGATCCTTCATATGTTGTGGAGCTCAAATGTTTTTGTGGGCCCTATAGTTCTGAATTCAAAGTCTTATTCAGAAGCCAGCCAGATTCAGTTCAGTCATGGAAAACCTGAGAACTGAGCTCTCCCCAGTTTTCTCAGCTAATGGCAGAACAAGGGAAGGAATCTGGTTTGGACCTTCTCATACTGTTGAAAGCCAGCCTGGCTCTCTCTGTCCTACAAGCTGATTAGAGCCAAAGGTTTGGGAGACTCCCTTTTAGCTACAGCTATGAGGAGACTCTGAATCAAACCTCTGATTTACAACCTGGGAAACCTTCTGGGCCAGTGAAGCAGAGGGAGGGGGATTTGAGACACAGATTAAGTGGACTTCTCCAGTGCTGATTGGCAGATTCCCCTGTCAAGATAGATCATCAGTAAAGCTCATCTGTATTCAAGCCAGTGTACCAGATGGAAGGCCTCTGGCTAGAAATATCCTTAATGCCTGGACTCATCCTGAAACTCAAGCTTTTAGCCTACCTGGCATTTAATATACTAGAGGTCCTGATAGGAACATCTCCACAATTTTTATTGCGTTTCTACTTTCTGTTTTATGGATTGTTGTAAACTGCCCAGAGAGCTTTGCTGTGCACATATATATCAATGAAAATAAGAACAAGAATATACGACCCGGGACTTTAACTTGCCTGTATTATCCTGAATTCTTGGTCAATGAGATGGTCAATGAGGTAACAGAGGAGCTGCATGTAAGAATCAAAATTGCTTGTCCATATCCTCATTCTAATTACTCAGGGTACTGTCTTGCCTAGATTTGCCTTGAATTGTGAACTTGACATTTTTGTTTGTCCTAAAACTGAAACTGGAAGCCGGAGCAAAGGCTGCACTGGAAACACTGTCCATGTCCCAGCTGCTTCCTTGTCTGGTCTTATCATGAACTGTGGGTTCTTTCCTGTTTGAATCTTGTACCAGGAACCAGAGCAAGGGCTGGTGGGCCTGTGTGGGGAAGATGGTTTTTAAAATCCTTAATGCTTTTTTGCCTGGATGAATTTGGAATCTTGGACTTGAGCCTGTTTAAATTCGGTACTATGAGTTTTCTGGCTCATACTTTAATAGTACACTTTCACCGTGCCTGTGGCTCTGAGTAACTCCTGCTCTTGGAACTATGTCTCGAATGAGGCAACTTGTTGGGAACTTTGCCTGAGCCTCCTGATTTATGGTAGAATTATAAACGCGTAAAACTAAGTACCATGTAAAGCTAAGTACCATGTAAAGCTAAGTAAAGTACTGATGTGTGTAATTTGATCTGCTACAATAAAGAGTCTCGCTTGAGATCTTTGTCTGTGTCGGGTTGCTAAAGGTGTACTAGAAAGTCATACGCAGCATTTAGGGGCCATACAATCCAGTGGTTAACTCAACAACAAACCATGTCTGCCTATTCATCCCCGCTCATGTACAGCAATCCATCAGATTTAAATCGACAGCTTGTCGTTACGTGCAAGCCAGGTCATTGAGAGGCAATTTTCTAAACTTTAGGGCAACACATTTTACACAACTCTGTATGTGTTCATCTCTGCAGAAAGTGATCAAATGTGCTGATCTCTCCATCTCTCCCCCCTTTTCATTTTGATACATATTCAGTCATATTTGTTATAGCCTTTTATCAAGTAGTAGCATTGATCTCCAGCATATGCATGCCCTGCAGGATTACTTCAGCAAGAACTGGCATCAATTTTGAATTGATGGATGTCTCAATTGCCCTGTACTGCTGAGATCACAAGTGCATTTCAGATGTCAAAATGATCACACTGAGTACTGTTGACAGATAAAGGAGAAGGAGTAACATTTTGGATTCCAACAAGGGGCAGGATCCTCAGCAAGGTTTAAAGACCCCCACAGTTGAGATTATTTTTTTTTAAAAAAAGAAAGAACCATTAAAAACCACTTGCTGAGATTACATTGGTGCAGTTCATAATAATGGTTTATCATGTGTGCCTATCTATCACTTCTCTTCTTCAGAAGAAACAGAGCAGTCTTCAAAATAACAGTTTAGAATAAAGCACACTTGCAAATAGAAACAGTAGAAAAGCATAACATCAAAATAGCATATTGTTAAACTAAAGCAACATCTGGACAAAGGAAGAGGTGTGGCGGAGGAGACAGCTCACAATCCCCAGTGCTGATGAGAAAAAGAAACAACCCAACCAGCACTGCCAAAGGCCATCCTGGAACCCATCCTGAAGGTCTTAAATGTTGTAACCGTAACAGTGCTTCTGGCACAAGTCAAACACTGCTTCTTGAAAGCAATGCTTTGGGCATGCTTAGCTGTTACGCCCCTCCATTTAACTGCTTTTAGCAATTGCTACCCACAGGGGAGGAACTGGAGATATCCCCAGATGTAAACCCCTTTAGCTGGCATACAAATGAGTTTACACATTAGGCATTCTGAACATTACGACACAGACATGATTCTATTTATCAGCAGGAACACTTATTTACACACACGCATGCATGTGTGTGCAGGCGTGCATACACGCACATGCTTGCACTAAAGCTTCAGCAGGAACATGCTCATAATTTTGTGTTGCGAATGCAGGGGCTTCTCTGTTATTTTCTATGAACCAGCAAATGCTTCGTTACGCAACAGAAAACCCTTCTGTGCACAGAATTTTCCTCAGAGATCAGAAAATGACTTTGGATACATGTTACCAGGACAAAAGTAACACACTGAATTTCCTCCATTAGCACCCATGAGAACTCTGGCTTGGAGCTAATCCTGGAGCTATTGGGTCAGGGTAGCATCCAAAGTCAATCCTGTAGCATAAACTCAATGAAATGAATGTGACTTAAGTTGTTTGGCCCATTTATTTAAGTGTGTGTACAATACATTGGACTACCATTGGATGCTACTACAGAATGCTGAAATGAGAATAGTGCAAGAATTTATAGTGCATTCTAAATCAAGGTTTTAAATAATTTGGAGGATATGACCCTTTAAATTTCATCTACTGAAGTAGGACTGCTTAGAAGTTCCCCTGGCTGGCTACCAATCCATTTCTAGAGGACCACCAACTTCTCCCTGGTTGGTGGGATTTTTGCAAACACTGTTGGACTAGGTGTGACCACTTAAAACTTATTACTGTTAAGAGAGCTCAAGAGCACCTTGCTTTGAAGTTTAGACTACCTCTGTGGATCACAGAGCATCAAATAAATAATAATCAACCACACAAAACTGAAGTTAGTTTACCACTGTATTAAAGAATGTGCATTATGCAGATCTTGACCCCTACTTCATGCCCAAATGATTGTAGCAGTGGAGCAGCATCCCCTCATTTTTTCTGACACTGAGTTGTGGTAAGAGCTTTTGTTAAGAGCTCTTAGCTTTTTCTCCATAATCCAAGGACTCTCCCTTCTTTTCTAAATTCACTGTGTGCCTACATTGCCATTCCGTGCCAAGTATATCAGTGGCATTCCTTCTGACCACAAAGGTGCTCAATTTGGGAGAAATAGGGGTGCATATATTTCATGACTTGTTCAAGAAGTTGAAAAAAATAACTAGTTTCATTCAAGATTTATTTTCATGAGTGTTACTTTTGGTTATGTTCTTGGAAGTGCTACCTGCAGATCACAGCATGTACATTCACTGTTCTTAAAAATTACATATTTTGAAATGTGAACATATGGTGGAAATGGAGTGGTTGCCTAAAAGACAATTTAATCTCCTTGAAAAGCTGCCATCAGCAAGTGCTACAATGTTTCCAGAAAAGTACAATGAATACTCTCAATTTTTTCCATAGTAGGCACTCTTGTAAGGTAGTTCACACATTGCCCTGGGATACTAGGCTCCTCAGCATATCAAGCAAATAATTAAGACTGCAATCCATTACAGACAAAATGGGACTAAACACTGGGGGACTTACTTCCAAGAAAACGCAGGTGAGATTGTGTCAGAAATCTCGCTCACTGCATTACGCCTTACGGGGAAGCCACCATCAGTGTCAGTAAAGGTGAAATCTTATTGAGAAGTAATTTCCCCTAAAAGAAAGCTATGACAGAATTGGCCAATAAGTTTTCCAGCCCACAGGCTTCCACAAGTGAATTTCCTGGTAGTTTCTCTGTAGCATGGGAGTGAAGCAAAGAAATTAAATTAATAGCACTTCAGAATGAGTAGCGGTGAATCAGTCCTTTCCTATCAGGATTTCATCTGAGCTGAGACCTGCCAGCATCTTAGGCTAAGAGGGACTGGAAAAAAGAGGAAATGCTTCACCAAAGATGAAACAAATTTACCTTAAAAATGTGTATGCTAATAGGTACTATGAATACACCTTTAGAAAAAGTTGTTTGTTGTTACCTGCCATCAAGTCACCTCTATCCTAACAACAAACAACTCGATGGCACGTCAGGTACCAACAAAGTGTACCAGGACCACGCAGGAGTAAAGTCAGAAGTGAAGACATTTCAGGGCGGGAGACTAAACCCAGACTGGGACCATGAAACAGCTGCTGCCACAAGCACCCAGCGCTGAGCAGCCTTTCGTAGCCACTCCTGTGGTTTCCAGCTGGTTTGCATGATGGCAGGGGTCCTAATTCCTGCAAGCACCTACCAGCTTGGTATGGGTCCTGCAAGCATTTCTACAGTGAACCAGGCTGCCTGCCCTATCAAGCCACCAGCAGGAGATCTGCAGATCCTGACAATGTATATTCATTATTATTGCATGGCCTTTTCCCCCTTGTAAGGAATCCAAGGCAGCTTAGACAGTCTTTCCCCTCTCCACTTTATCCTCTCAGGACCAACCCAGTAAGATGGGTTGGTTCTGAGAATGAGTGACTGGCCCAAAGTCTCCCAGGGAGGTTCATGGCTGAGTGAATCCGAGGTCCCCAGTGCAACACCCTTACCACATTAACATCTTATTTCTTATTTATTTATTTATTTATTTATTTATTTATTTATTTATTTATTTATTTATTTATTTAGCAGAATTATATGCTGCCCCATTCGCCTAAGACTCAGGGCGGCTTCTTGATATTTCCTTTTCTCTCAGTATGTATGCCACCAGCAGAAATTTAATTCCAATCTTCTCAATTAACTTCTCCCACAGTATTGTGCCCAAGCGATAAGGCTCCTTCGTTGGATCGTGTAGCCCTGAGGGTGAGTCACTGATATTCAAACAGCTTATGAGTCTAGGTTAACAAAGTAAAACATTTTTTACACAACAAGCATATTGGTTTCAGGATGTTCATAACTTATTTCCTTAGTGAATAAAACAACATATAATAACACCTTCTGACTAAGATAATCTCTCTCTTTCCCTTCACAGTCACTCCTCACTCTCAAATCCTTCTTTCGCTCCTGAATGTAAATGTGACCAGTCTTTATTCTATTTCTCTCAGTTCAATCTTTTCCTTCTACACTCAGGTTTCTGTCAGCTTCTATCTATCACACCCTTATAATACTTGGCAATATTAGGTTTTGACTCTCCCTGGTTGCTAATACATCCTCTAAATATTCTACTTCCTTCCCTTCCAATGCCAATGAATCGTTCCAGATGGTGCACCTTTTAGTCATTGACCGTTAAAGGGTGACACGCAACACAGTTAACACTTTCTAATGGGTTACAGAAGTAATAATTTGCATGGCATGATCTTTCCTGCCTGCAAACCAAAGCAGAAAGATGCTTCGAAGGAAGGGGAGGAGTATGGGGTGCTGTGTGATAGGAGGATGCGTTGGCTACATCCTCTGGCTTCCTCTGCCAAGTCACCCCTCCTGTGGAATGATCTCTCCTCTGAAGGAGGTCAGGCTGGAGGATTAAGCATCTAATCGAAAATGTGCCTGCTACTTTACCTTTCCACCAGCTCTTTGTGCCCCAGCTAGCTCACGGTATTCCAGTATGCCCCCAGTTGTGTGGCCTGTTTTGCTGTTTGTTTGTTTGTTTATTTGTTCGTTCCTTTATAAACCACTTTGGGATTTGTTCCAAATGGAAAGTGGTATAGAAGTATTGTTAGTCAAACAGAGATCATCCTCTATAAAAGATGACACCTGGCCATACCGAGTAGGTTCACACAGTACAATGCTTGGTGGGTTCTAAACTAAGGGTGGCTTGTCTTGCAATCTGGGCATGACGACTCAGCATGGTTTGTTAACTACTTTGGCTGTGTTCAGACAACATAGCAAAGCATGCCTGGTGTTCACACCACCGCAGCTTACAATGGGGTGTGAACCCCGTCACCATTCATTGCTACTGTAGTGATTTATTTTCTGGAATATCTGCTTCTCCTCAGAATTGTACTCATAATCTTTGTTTACTTCTTCCTGAGTACAGCATCACTTTCATCAGTAATTCTTCATGTCATGCCATGATAACTTATAAAATATGACAGGGTTTTTTTTTCTTCTTCTGATAATGGATTTTTCTTCCCAGCATTGCTTGGTGACTGTAACATGGCAGTTCACATCTCTTCACATTACTGAAATACTCAAGAAAGGATCATGTAGCAGCACAAGCACAAGAATAAAAACAAAAACAAAACTATCTATTATTTTGTAGCAGCTAATCCAGGGCAAGAGATAGTGAGGAGTAGTCCTTGAAATATTTAAACCAACTACTTGAAATAGGTCGGAACAATGCAAAAATGCAATAAAAAAAAGACCATTTAAATGTTTTTTTCCGTTTCAGCGCCAACAAAATTCATGAACTGAATTTCTTAAAAGACCCTAAATTTACACCTTATGCTTAATTATATTCTCATTAAGGGGTGAGTAGGAAAAGCAGAGCCAGTTTCGAAAATTTATTATACACTTTTGTATTGTTAATAATGCAACGCCTAAAGTGCAGCTAAACCAAAAAAGTCCCCTCTTGTTCATTAGTTCTTCTGCATGTCCATGAAATTGCACTTGATTGCTTGAGGTGCTGCATGTATTTGGTGCCAATGCTTTTCTCTATCATATCTGCATACAAATAATGCCCTGTTGTTCTTTCTTGAATAATTAACTTCATCTGCTAATACATTCTCAACAAAGCTTCAGCTCTTGAGCTCTTTGTAACCCAGCCATATAAATCTTCAGGAGTCTCCCCTCCCTTTCTCATGAATATCATTTTACGTATCATCACCATACTTTACGAACCCTGTAAGGGGAAAAATCTCATTTTGCCCCCTGCTCCAGAATCCCATAAGCCTCATGAACATGGCCCAGGGAAAAAGTTGGAAAAATAGCCGAAAAATAGCGGAGTTGGGAAAATAACAGATATCCATGACCACAAAGAGGGCACCAATTTTGCATGAATTTTGCAGGTGATGGATTTATAGGTGCAGATGTAAATTTAGAAATGTTATAATTTGGCTAGAAATATAGTACACTTCACCATAGTGTTAATGTCCATGACCAAGTGACCCATATCTGCTGTACAGGCACGAACTGTTGATGGGCAATTTCAAAGCCAGCTCTTCCTTCTGACTGTTCTTGATCTTCCTTGATCCAGACTTGGACAAAACAGCCCTTCAAATGGAAGCCCATCTTCTGGGCAGCTCTTCAAAAATACTCTGTAAAAGAGGACACATGCCCACTCCCCTTGTTCAGTAGAGCCCAAAACCATGTGCTAGAACACCAGCTGGATACTTGAGAGAAGCGAATAAGTCCCATAAAGAAATACAATAGATAAGGGTTCTGGAACAAAATATTGCAGCATGGCGTAGTCTTCCCAATGGCCATGATGGCCCCTTCCAGTTCTACAATTCTATGATTCTCCTCCATTGCAATCACGCAGCAATGCCCACTTCTGATGTCATGCACACGTGTGAAAAGTTGGCCGTTTTGGTGGGACTGATAGCTCAGAGTCAGAGGATGATGGCGGGTTGGGTGAACCAGACGAGGCTCAGGGCGCCAACGCTGAGAACAGAATTGTTGTTGCAACGGACAGACCCGCACCTGCAGGCCCGATCTCGCAGTACCAGTCTGAGCCTGTCTGGGAGAAAGGACACCCATGGGGCCTAGTCTCCCCACCGGTGGGAATGGAGGAGAAGATGGACATGGACCTCCAGAGGGAGGAGACTTGCAAATGGGGAGTCTCTCAGAAGGAGAGCCCCCGCCTCCTGAGGAATCGGACCCAAGGACCCCTTGCTACAGCCGCAGGCTGGCCCAATTAGGGGCTCAGAATGCAGAACATAGGTGCGCCCTGTTCCACAGCGCCCCTCCCTCCAGAGACAGGCCCCAAAGGGTTCATAAGCAAAGTAAAGGGGGGCAGAGAGGGTTTAGCCTTTCTCCTTGTGTATGCTCAGAGTCTGGTGTATGCTTAGAAACTTCTATGTAGAATAAAGACGCTTACAAGAAGTGCTGGAGAGTCTGTCTTGCTGAGCAGGGAAGAACCTTTATTAATACAGAAGACAGTCTTTACAATTTGCAGGGAAGTGATGGTGTAAGAAAAAAATTGTAAAGAAAGTACTTTTGCAAACCTCAAGACTCCACTAATTCTGCTGATACTCAGGGTGGCCTGAATATTGTCCTTTTCACAGAACTTCTGGATTCCTTTAATTAAAGGCACAGTGCCACTAAATGGCTCTAATGGTACTTGTACATTGGCTGGAATGCTCTGTATGATGCAGTGACATCATATAGATTCCCCATAAGAACTGAATGAATGGAAGATGGCAATTCCAGAGAGAGGCGCTACTGTGCAAGCAAACGGGCGTGTCCTACTGCTACTGACACATAAAATGAATTTTATTTCATAAATGTTGAGATTTGCTTTGTTTCTTGATACCTGTTTTTAGAGTAATTAGCAAAACCAAAATGAATCTCTACCAGATAATTGCATTCCTGTGGGCCTCTCGTAATTAGGACAAATGCTTCAGTACTATATTTCTCCTTCTACCAATTAGAACATGCCAATTAATGCTGATTTGCGGGAAGTTTATAAAAGAATACTGCAGGGTTTGGAATAAAAAGGTCAGCGATGAACCTTCTGTCAGGCTGGCATAAAGTCTTAATATTGTTTCATAGGTGGAAATCTATAAATACCATTGAAATCTCTACATATGAATATTTAGAGGACTCAATATTCCTTGTGGATAGTATTATAAAAGTGTGAGATAATAATACAGGCTGTTTGGAGCAGACCAAATCCTACCTGCCCTGGCTTTCTGCTTCCAGGAAGCCCCACAAACAGGGTATGTCCACCAGAAAACCTGCCCATACCCTGAAAATTAGTCTGAACCACTGGGGAGTCACTTTTGGATTACCCCAGAGACCAGACCAACCCATTCAGAGTTTCCCAGAAGGGGAACACACCTACTTCCCATTGGGCCTGCCCCTTTCCGCCAAGTCGTTTAGTAGTTTCCCAGTCTTTGCTGTTTTTCCCACATTCTGAAAGGTTGCATTCTGGCAGTAAGAATTTTAAGCTGCAAGGATATCAGGGGAGGAGTGTAATATATTGGCTTCACCCATTACTCCACTCTTTTTGCCTTCAACCCCACCCACCACCACAATAGGCTCCCCACGTGCTTCTCAGAAATTGCCTTGCCAACCTTTAGCTCAGCCCTGCCTCTTACTCTCCAGGAGCTGACTTCTCCCCGCAAGGTCCTCTGCCCTTCTTGAGGAGTCGGCCGCTTGAGAGGGTCAGCAGCCCATGAGCCTAGAGAGAAGCCCTCCACTGCCTCTCCGTGAGTTCACACCTGCGCTGGTGAGCATCAGAAGTGGGAGGCCTGATTGCTCGTGTGCATTGCCAGGGCCAGCCCCCATCTTTGGATGCAGTGGGGCAAGTGCCGAGATGGCAGCCAGGTGCTGGAGAAAGGATCCTGTGGGCCACATGACTGGGCCAGCACTCCCTAAACTAGCCTGGTCCCCTTGTCCATCACCACTGTGGGAGAAAGACTCATCTGCAGTAACTTGCTGGTTTTTGTACATGGAGCAGAAGGCCACTTGCCCTTTGCCTCCAGCAGCAAGACATCTTGGCCTCTGGGAGTCTTAGCTCCTGGGAACTGCATTCTGCCAGTCTCTGGGGCCATATGAGACCCCAAATTTTGGCAATATGGATAACTTGGATTTAGTGGGTTGTCCCTTTCTCTCCTCCATGTCCAGTTCCTGGGAGCTCCTTGAGGGTGGAACCTCAATCGCTGTTCTCCTTGAGCCTGGGGCCATGCAGCAGATGCAGGTAAGCTATCTTGGGCCCTGGACTCACTGTTCTTGGGTTGTGGCGGGTGATTCAGCTGTATCAGCTTGTTTGTAAAGTGCACCATCAACATGTTGCTTCTTCCCAATTCCCTCTTCCATTCTGTGCTTTACAATCACCTTGCCATTCTTGATATATAGCATGAAAAGCAGCAACAAATGCCAAAACAGAATTACTGAAGGTGTTTGCAGGTTCAAGTCTGAAACTCCCTTAACTCACGGTGCCTTTGTGATGACAGGAACGGAAAGGAGTTTGTAATGTAAAACACATTTATTGGGTACCGGTGCCATTCAGTTGTAGAAATGGATAACATTGCTTTAATGTAACCATAAAAAATGCGCACCTGTACCTGGCCATGTCCATGCCTACCTCACCATAGCTGAGGTGCCAGTGCAAGGCTCAGTTGCCACTGCCCTCGCACTCTTTGGGGCCCGTGGGCTGCAGGTCTCTAGACTTTGACCCTGAAGCCCGGTCTGTCTGCGCCACTGGCTAGACGATCACCTGTGTCGTCTCCCATGCTACAGAAGGTTGTGGAAAACAACCTCAGATTGGGCTGCATCCTTCTTCCCAGTTCCAAAGCTGCCAGATGAGAACCCAGTGAGACGTGTCCTGCGAGTTTGTCATTCCCTACTTACGGTTGTTTCCAAGACAATGTTGTGTTCTCTGTTTGTAAACATTTTCCACAAGGTTTTGTATGTTTGTTTGCTTGCTTGCTTTGTTTTGTTTTTGTAGACCTGGGGAAATGAGGTGTTACTTCTGATGGCAAAAGGAAGCATGTTTTTCTTCCACATTTGCACTCTTCCACAGTGCCACCTAGAAATTATGTAGCAGAATGGAAGGAAAGAAAATGTCCTTTGTGTAGTGCTTGGATTTAAGCTGTTGCAGTGGATTAACAGTATCATCTAGAAAAGCCCCAGATCCACCCAGAAAGTGAAACAGACTTGAACCTACTGATATGCATTAATCATTCAAACAGACAGTTTTCAGATACAGGAATAACTTGTAGAAAGTAGCCCTCTATCTTCCCAAAGTAATATGTAAATGAGCATCCCTTAAACTCAATAACAAGGCTTAATTGACTTCTCACAGGTGACATATTTCAGATGCTGAATGTACTTCTGTAATTAGTAAACTCTAAAATCACCAAAGGCCATCTTTAAGGCAGCAGGTGGGGTGGGTGGGAAAAAAGAAGCTTATGTATCCTTACAGAAAAGCTCCAAATGCTGGAAAAAATAAATAAAATTGCATGTTGAACTATGCATCCCAAGAGGCAGTGGATATGTGCAGTTATCAAAGGTGAAGGAAAGAAAATGTTTCTTTATATCTCATTTCAAGGTCTACTCTCTTTGTATGTTGGCAAAATAGTGACAGGCCCAAAAGGAAAGAAATAACTTTCAGTTCTGCTCAGTGAGGGAAAAAAGAAAACCCAAGGGCCAAAGCCTATTATTTTAAATCTGCATCTGCAGGTACTGGAGAAGAGTAGTTCCCTTTTTTACTCTAGAGCAGGTATAGGGTCTTAATCCAATCTTTAAAAGCCCCTCTGCACTTAGAGGAATAGTAATAATACCAACAATAACACATATATCGTATGTAAAATAATATGTATAATTATATTTTAATTGTACTTGTATTATATTAATAATAGGATTAATAATAATAATAGGTATAGCTGCTTGATATAATCAACAGGCATGGAGAAGGTTATGGTTAGGGTTATATATAGCACTTTAGACGATGATATAAGAGCAGGGAGGACAAGATACCTACCCTGATATGCTCACACTCTAAATTTTGATAGTGGAAAGAAAAAGGAAGAGTAAACAGGTGAGTGCTTTCTACCAGCTCACGTGAACTGGTTTATCAGCGGCATCTCTACCTGGATGAGCAGAGTCTGGATGAGCAGAGCTACAGTTAATCCATGCACTGGTCCCTCATGTCTGGATTACTATGATGCACCGTACTTGGGGCTGCCTTTGGAAACGGTCTGGACACTGCACAAGTCCAGAACAGGGTGGCACGCCTGCTGACGAGGACGGGCTTCCACGAACAGATCACACCAGTCCTACGCAGGTTACACAGGCTGCCGGTTGCCGTCCAGGCCCAGTTCATGCAAAGCTCGAAACGGCTTCAGGCCAAGATATCTGGGGGAACCCCTATCTCCACGTGCCCCTGCCCAGTCACTGCAATCTTCACAGAGCTCCTTCTCTGAGGACGAGGAGGAGGGCCTTCTCTGCCATAGTGCCCCACCTGGGGGATTTTCGTCCCATATAGATCCTCCAGGCATCTTCTCTTTTTCTTTTAGACGCCAATTGAAAACATCCCTATTCCAAAAGTATTTGGTGAGTCAGTTGGGTTTATTATGATCTATTCTATTATTGTTTAAACTGAATACTTTTTCTGCAATCATACAATTTAAGCCGCACAGAGGGCCTTGTGGCTAAGGGGTGCAACATACAAGGGACGGATGGATGGACGGACGGAAGGAAGGAAGGGACCAAACATGCTTTGCTAAGATTCTCCATTAAACATGTGTGCGTGCCCCTTTGTCTTTCTCTTGTTCAAGTCGACCCAGGCCTCAGAGCCACGGCTGCCCTGCTGTCTGTCCTAAGCCGACCTTTCCTTTCTTGCCCTCAGCAATAAATCACCAGGCAGTGCTTATTGACCGTTCACACCTAACGGGACAGTGCAGCCCTAAAAGCCCCCTAAGAGGCTGAACAATAGCCTCTGCTCATGCGCCAAGTGGGGGAGTGTTGGACCCAATCCTTCCCTTCCATCCATGCTGCAGGCCCCACCCTTAGGATGGCTCTTGTCGGTGAAGAGCCAGCCAGAGGGACCTACACGAGCCCTCTAGCAGGGTAGCTCGTCTCTCTTGATACCTCATCATGGGCTCAGAGGCCAGGCCAGGCGACGGTTCCCACTCTTCTCCTGTGCCCCTTCCCACCCTTCCCATAGCATGTCTGTAGGCAGGCTGAGGAGCTGCAGGCAATTCCCTTGGTGCTGCTTCAAGGGCTCCCGTCCCCTTGGATCCTCCTGCTGCCCAGTCCCTCCCTTGGTGCCCCCCCCCCCCGCTTTAAAATCCAATCACACAGGTCCTTGGAATGTCAGCAAAGAGTAAGCCCCTGTCCTACTCAGTACACAGAGAACCGCTGGGAAACACCCGGAGGAAGGTGAAATTTGACATGGAGGCAAAACCATGGGAGGATAGTTAACTCTTCCCCTCCCACTGTTTCTCTTCTATTATCCCCCCCCCCCCCCCAATCAGGGCCTGTTCCCAGTGATACGGCAACTTCAGCATCTGGAACTGCAGGAGGGGGAAAGTGGCAGGTGACAGGAGTGGAAAATCCACCCAGAGAAGTCTGCTGGGGGCACACAATCGAAAGAATATTTGCAGGTTATTCTGACATACAGGAAATACATGCAGCATTTAGGCAGCCCCCCAAAGGGACTACCAAGATGGGGTCTGCACAAGATGCTTTTATCACCTATCAGTTGCATGCACCGTTCGGGGGAGGGTGGGGGATCAGGTGTGGGGGGGGTCACATGCACAGTATGCTAGAGGCACATGAGAATAAAACGAAAGGGGAAGAACGCAATACAGAAAAGAAGAACCTTCAGGAAAGGTAGGCATTAGCATGTCTAAGGTGTGCCCCGAAGGACAGACTGTTCAGGACAGGGACAAAACTTGTCACATGGATTCCGGATCAGATAATGAATCAGCCTGGGTCTCTTCAGCCTGGAGATGAGGAGACTCAGAGGAGATCTGTTGGCGACATACAGGTATGTGTGGGGGTGTCACATGGCGGTGGGTAGAGAACTGTTCTCCCCTGCAGAGAAGGGCAGAACGCGCTCCAATGGAGCAAAGCTCAGGGAGCCAAGGTTTCGTTTGGATGCCAGGAAGCACTTCCTGACACTCAGGACCCTGAGGGTGTGGAATGGGCTTCCACGAGAGGTCGTTGAGACCCCATCGGTGCGGGTGTTCAAGGATAGGCTGGACGTCCACATGGTGGGCATGTCGTGAGCAGAGCCGGCTGGTGCCAGAGGTCAGACTAGATGGCCCGGGAGACCCCTTCTGACTCGCTCTGTTTCTATGTTTCATCTTAAGTCTAAACTGTTCTTACAGTGTCAGACTTTTAGCAGCCATATTAGGACAAAGTTTTTGCCTAATACTTTGCTCATTGTGTCCTGACGCAGGGATGACAGGATTAGCAATGAAAAGGTGAGCTGTGGGAAAGAGTTCAGAATCCCGCATTTGTGCCCTGAAGGGGAGTTGATTCACATGATTTCTGAGCTGTCCAAGGACAGGAAGCTATCAGGGTGGTATATCAAAAATTCAGGGGGATATTCTATGACTTTTCTCTGTTATATACTCTTTTAAGTTTCCAGGGGGCGCTAGTTCTGATTTTATTTCCTTCTTGGAGCTTCCTGAATGGAGCAAGGCTATTTTTAATTATTAATTCTTTCAACAACATCTATTACAATCTCATACTCAAAAGGTGATAATTCAGTGTTTCAATGTAACTACAGTTGCTTTCACTGTTTTCTAAAGCTTTCCACATGCACAAAGAACCTTCACTTTTGCTCACAGTATTACAGTTCCTCACTGCATTGTCTTATGTAAAGACCCAAAATATGAACAATAATGTCATGCCATTAAAAAAAAACCTGAGCTGAAGACAACAGAGTGTGCTAAGCAGAAAGGAAGTCACCAGGGGCCTTCTGCTTTGGGTCAAAGGAGAGTAGTTTGACGCTTATTAGTATGATGGAGTGAAGTCTGAAATTATATTAGAGGTTTGTTTAAGGCATAATTACTCAGGAGTCTATGCATTTGCAGCTCATTCACACAGCGAAGCACAATCAACCTGCAGTCTCCTATGAGCCGCAGTTAAAATGTTTCCTCTGTTACCGATTTTTTTCTCCCCTACAGGTAGGCAAGTGAGATGAAAGGAAATCTATTATTGAGCTAGTTCTGGCATTTTGCAAAGCTTCTGTTTTGGCCAACTGTGATTCCCTACAAGGGAGGCATTTCTGACTGAATGGGGCTCAATGAATTTGGATTTCTTCTACCAGAATCTTTACAAGATTGTTGCATTTCTGGGGCAGGAGGGTTTATTGAATTGGTGGAGCCTCCCATGTCTCATGCTGTGAGCCTGTGAGCTTGCAGTGGACCAGAAGAAGCAGCCTCTTAATCACACAGTGCATCGTTAAACTATGGAACTCACTGCCACAGGAAGTACTGACGGCCACTAGTTTGGATGGCTTTAAAATGGACAGATTCATGGAGAGGGCCACGCATTGTTACTGACCATTTTTGCTAAGTGCTGCCTCCGTTATCAGAGTCAACATGTCTCCACACATCAGTTGCTGAGGAGCTTGGGCAGACAAAACTCTTGTACCCATCCTACTTGAAGGATCTTGTGTACAGCAGGTTTACCACCATGCCACAGAAGTGCCGGACTGGATCGGACCATTGGTCTGATCCAGCATGGCTTTTCTTGTGTTCTTACTATCAGGACGGAAGTCACCACAGCAAGAAGGACTCTTTATTCCCAGTGGGCTAGAGGAGGTCGCATTCAACTGACAATGAGGTTGGCTTCACCCTTTATCTCAAGCAGCGGAAGATGGCAAAATTGCCCATATCCTCCCCATTTCATTCATTGACAGGTTAAAAAGCCATCCTGAAAGATGGCGATGAAACTCACCTTCGAGACCCTTCTCCATGTTCCCCAGCAAAGGGTGGGTGGTGGGAGGTTAGAAGTAAAGAGCTTTTCCAATGGTGGCCTTTCCAGAGAGGCTCACATATTATGGTGCATTATGAGATTTCTGCCATCAGGTAAAGACCTTTCCATTTTGTTTTTAACCAGATGAGTGTGCCTTCAGATTTATACCCTGATGCTGCTTTTACTCGGATTACTGTATTTCAGCTTTGTGCTGTTTTATACTCTTAGGAGTTATACATTATGCTCTATCATGTTGCATTTTCTGGTTTTAATTTTTGTGATTGATTCTGGTTGGTATAGAACTATAATAAATAAATTATATAAGTGGATCTTGAGTTTTTCTGTATACTTGATTTCCCATTTCCCAGCCCATCTCCCTCATTTCTTCAAGCAAGCCTTGAATTCTTACAATATTTCCACCTCATGATTTCAGTTGGAGAACCCAGTTGGAAGGCTGAGATCAAATAAAGGGAGGTCTGGTTAATAAGGGTGTAGACTTTTTATGATCTCTTTTTCTTGCATGTTTCCTAAAGATGAGGATGGCTCAGGTTTTTGAGAGCACCTGAGCAAGACACCCTCAATGGACCTTCTCCCTCTGTGAGTGGACTTTCTCACAACCACGTGCACACCTGCTATTGCTCTTCGTTCATCCGTCTGTTTACATCTCGCCTTTCCCCCATGGTGGAACTCAAGGGGGCCACATGCAGTTCCCAAGTGGTCTCCCCTGCAAGGTCAGGCCAGCCCCAGACCTGCTTCGCTTCGACATGGTGGGTGCTTTACGTGCCTTCAGACCATACTGTGGACTCCGTCTTCTTTCCCATCATTACCATTACGTGCTGGTTTGAGAGGCAGAGGCCCACAGGACAAGTCAGCAGAGCCAGCTGCTGCTCCCCCTTCTCGCCACCAGCGTTGACTGAGCCTGGGAGGGAGAGAGGTGGGTGAGCAGGCAGGTGGCAGGGAAGAAGAAGAGCAGGTCCAGGAGGCTTTTGTCAACACTGTCCCTGCTGGTTTCTCAGCAGATGCCCAACTTGCCTTCCCTTGGCACCAGCCCTGCCTGGAGGCTGACTAGCTCAGAATACAAAAAGCTGACAGAATAATCAGGCTTTGGCCTTTTAGCATTTCCTTCCTACAAGAAAGAAGAAGGTTGAAACCCTGGCCTAATTTATTGAAGTACAAGGGAAAGGATGTTCCATGACCTCCCGAAGCTTTGCTTCTGATGTTCAAGGAGTCCCCAATCTCTTGAGCCTCTTTATTCCTGAAATGAAAAATCAAAATAGGCTCCACACTCTCTGGATGGACCCATAGGAAATAGAGCCCGTGGGCATAAATATGAGTTCTGTTCCAGAAAAGGCTGCCTGAAGTATCAGTTCACTGCCAGCAGTGTTGGTTCTCATGAAAGGATGAGCTGGATATTGGTCCAGTATTGTTTACTCTGTGCTTGGGGAGAAATTCTTCCTGCAACTTCTCGGTAGCTTGATAAGACTTGCTTCTGCTGACTGGAGCCTCAGCAGAGTCTGTGTACACACTCACTCTCTCTCTCACACACACACAGGCTGTCCAGCTCCCCACAGCCATATCCAGGCACCTGTCCAATCAGATGAGAAAGAGGCAGAACCGGTTTCCACCAGCCTATCTGACAACTGGGTGTTTCATCTGCACGATTCCCCCGTGATTAGCATTGTAGTTGACTTGCACCCTCTGCATCTCTGGCATCACCTTACAGAAGGCACTAAGGATCAAAGCCGACTTCAAAGAACCAGGGAGAAAGGAGAATGGGCCTCTTTTGCAGGCACCGGGCAGCACGAATAGGGCCGGCTGTTTGTGCTGCAAGCTCGCATGATATGCGCGCAACTTCCATAACATCACAAGGGAGCAGTTCATACATAGGTCTGTGTGTGTGCGAGAGAGAGATCTATAGCAAATGCAGCTGAGGCCTTCAAAAGAAACTCTGGCTAAGAAATCAGAATGATAGCAAATTGTGACGCAAACCTAACCTTGCTGAGAGGTGTCCATCCCTATGCCCAGCCCAGCATACTTTTTAATGCTGCTTTGCTGAAGATTTATCCTGTGCTGATTTGGAGTCAGCCCTCTGAGAACAAGAATGCAGCAAGGAACAATTCTTGATGCAATGGGTGGGTGGGGGGAAGATGCTGGAGTTTTGTAAAGCAAAAAGAGTGATACTCCAAGTAGTATAATCTTGCCAAATAGACTTCTGGGCACTGAGAGCAATCTACCAGCTTTGATACTGTATTTAATATCATAATGGAACTCTCCCCAATTCTTTTATAATCTTTTTGTTGGGCACTGATGTTTCCTTGGACGCCTCTCCTGGTACCTTCCAAAGTACCTAACTCTTCACACTTAAAAAATAATAGACAGCATCTTTTCTTACCTGAGGCCATGATTGTTGTGAAATAGGTTGCTGTTGATGCAGAAAATTGTAGGTTCAAAGGAGTTGTTTACAACTCAGACCCCACTTCTGCCTTGGGAGGCAGTTTATTTGCTCTCTGCCTCACCTTCAGTAACAGCTACCTTGTGGTGGTGTGCCCAATGGGTTATCAAATTGCCCCCAAAAGGTGCCTATCCTGGCTTACATCATCCTAATTGCAGAGCTGGGCTTAGATGTGGGAGTTTCATCTGGCCATGACAGCCCTAAAAGGCATTCCCAATTCTCTGCATTACTTAGTGAAAACGTTAGTGACTCTGTGTCACCTATGCATACCTGTGTTGAAGGACATACCACAAGCACTTACTGCTTTAAAACAATAGCTACTGGGAAGCTGATATTTCCATTGCATCTTTTCCTGCAAGAAACCTAACGTCATCTTCACAACAACCCTGTGAGGTAGGTTAGCTTTAGAGTCAGTTGCTGGCTCAGGATCATCCAGGGCGCTTCATGGCAAAGTGGGGACTAGAACACCCAGGTCTGTCGAGTCCCAGTCCAGGACTCTGGCCACGAGGCAACACTGGTCATTTAACCCTTTTCCTCCCCTGCTGTGATCCTGACAAAATGTACCTCTGAAAAGGAACTCTCAAAAGACCTATTTTCACTGAGACTGCTGCAAGGAAATAGGTGCCTTCCAGCCTACCTTGACCCTGATAATTATTATTTTTAATGTACACAATAAATGCAAATATTCCACATCTTCAAAACTGTGTCTTGTTCTGCCCTAGCAAAGAGAAACCCAGGCTTCATCTCCAAACTTGGAAAATAAAATCATTTTGTGTTTGGTTGACCCACAGAGGCACCAACACCTCCAAATTTCAGGTTCCAGCTTCAAAGAACAACCCCCTTCTGTTTGAACTTTCATTTTGCTACAGCCCCCAAAGCATCCATGTTTTAAAAGTCTGGACCACATCTGGACTCCGTCGTGATCTGTTGCAATCGTTTTGTTTGAGAGAACTTTGTTTTGTTCATTTCCGGCTTCGTCCTGTCAAGAGATCCTCACATGCACTCCAAATGCTATTCAGCGGTTCCTTCAGCTTGAGTGTGGCTTGCAGGGATTACAGGGGGAGGAAGAGGCAGCATTATTTTCAGCAGCCCAGCTGCTTTCAAACAAAGGAGGGGAATCTGTGGAGCCAGCAGGTGAGTCCCGCAAGGAATGTTGCATCCGGGAAGCTCAGGAAGCAAAGAGAGAGTTTAAAAAGCATTAAGAGCATGAGCCGAGGCCTGTTTAGACAGAAGAAAGTCGTGCAGCTCTCAGCATTCCTAGTCAGCCATGCATTGGGATGGACCCCAAGAACAATGGCAGAATTCTGTGGCAAGTGTGGCTTCACAAGCCCCCCGGGGGTCCCTTGCTCCCAGGCAGTCCTCCCTTGGGCTCAAGGAGTCTCCTGTCTATGCTGCTCCTGAAGCTTGTGGGGCAGGGTCGCCTCCTCCCCTCCCACTGAAGCAGTTCCCCACCTTTCCTATGGGGTAGGTTCTGGAGGAGCAAGCATTAATTAATTAAGAAAATTTTCATCCTGTCCTGTACAACCAATTGTCTCAGGATGGCTTACACTAAAATATGAACAAACAATAAATATAAACAATCTACAACTAAAGAACAAGATAAAATGCGACTGAGGATGTTATTAATAAAACCAGATTAAAATTATTTAAGCTTTAAAATAAAGGGTAAAAAAGGTTCTTACCAGGCGCCAAAAAGCATATAAAGTCAGTGCCAGGTGACCCTCTCTGGGGAGCACATTCCACAGTCGGGGCGCTTTTGCACAGGTTTTTCCCCCTGCCTTTTTAAGCAACTGAAATGCTTCTTCTAAGGTTTAAGAAGAAATGTTTAGTTGCAATAAGAGCATTAAGCTCAAATGCACTGGTACTTCAGCTGCAGCCCTTTGCTTTCAGCTCTGCTCCCTTTTGGAACAGGGTCTCCAAGAACATCTCCAAAAACTAATGCAAGTCCTTGAGTTTAGAATTTGCTTTACAGGGTGGCTTCAAGAAAAACCCTTTTTCAGCTTTATAATCCTATCTCTAATGCGGAGATGACGATAGCACTGGCCTGCCTTCTAAGAAGCTGGAAGAGGTTCTGAGATAACAAGCACGATGTGCTTTGAACACCATGTGAAAGGCTCAATGGAAAAGTTGTGCTTTGTTATGAAAATGGAGCAACTGAAGAAAACTTCTGGTTTTGCCTGCTGTATTGTGTGACTCGGGGGACCCAGGTTGGCCAGAGCATAAGGAATAAACAGAAATTTCTTGGCTTATTTTTGAAGGTCATCTACAGGCAGCTTTGCCTCATATGCAAGTCCCCTGCCACTGTGAGACTAGAGTGGACAACATCACCTGCATAATAAATGGCCACATTAGTAAAACTTACTGCTTCCCCAGGGTTCCACGAAACAATCCTGATGTTTTGAAATGGTCATTTTTGGGAGGGTGGGGGCAAATGTTCTGCTTGGAAGTCTTGCCAGCATGTAGGGCATTGCAAACCCATGCTTTTCCTTTTAACAGTCGGGGTGTCTTTCTTTGAGGCATTAAAGGGTAAGCACCACTGAGATATAAGACATATTGGAGGGGGTTAAAGAGCTTTGAAAAGTTGCTTTCCAGAAAAGCTGACAGGTTCCTTTTTCTGGCTTGCGATAAATCAGCATAGAAGATTCTAACTGATTTAACAGACCTTCTGTCTTCCCAGGAAATGGTAATTAATTGAAAAGAGCAAGGAATTCTACAATGGAATTCTCAACAGCAGAATACAATCCCAAAGATTATCTGCAGGGAAGCAAGACGGTTACAGTGCGATAAACCCAATATAATCTCAACATGCCAGTGGAGCCAAAGGCTATGCTTGACTTGGAATAAATCTCTCTCATTTATGTATTGCACGTGACAAAACCGATCTATACACTCACCAAGGTGGCAAGGTGTTCTTTTTTACACAGGACAGCCCCCTCTTTGAAAAGCATTCTCTTTTTTGAAGTGCTGCCCAATACGATTCCAATTTAAGGATAAAGGACCAGAAAAACTGCAGCCCATACAGGGTTCACCCCTGCACCAAAGACTGAACTGGAAAGCACATGGGTCATTGGGTTACAATCTTCCACACTACGGGGAGATGCATTTCTATTAAATTATGATCATTATTTCTAAATTGACATCGTTATATTAAAAATTGCAGGTGCACATTTTTAGCAAATCTGATTGGTGATGCATTTCTGTCTGGGAGCCGTTTCTAATGGCCTCCCCATGGGATAAGTGTGAGAGAGTTTGTGAAAACTGGGCCTCTATGCCTTCAGATGTTTGTGGGAAATGCCCGTCTATGAGAGTTAGCATGGTATAGTGGTTAAGAGCACAGGACTGGGGCTCAAGAGAGCTGGCTTCTAGTCCCTGCTCGTCCACGGAGCCACCTGGGTGCCTTTGGGCCAGTCACAGCCTTTCAGCCCAGCCTACCGAGCATCCTGTGAAAAAACAGAATGCTAACCAAAGGGAAATAAGGTTGTGAGGAGGTCAGTGCGAAACCCTCTTTGTTGAACAGGAAACAGCACTGCGTTCATGGGGTGAGGAGACAACGCCCTTTCCACAAACATCCAGTTGCGTGAGAGGCCAGTGTTGCGACCTCACCAAAGCCCACATCTCACGCCGATGGAGATACCAGTCAGTCTGAGCTACGACCACTGACCTTGCATCCGATGGGGGGGGGACCCCTCAGACTAAGGGCCCAATCCAGATCTCGGGGGTTCCCTAGAAGGCCAGGTTCCTTTCTCCTTCCCACAGCCACGTGGGGGTGTTTGAAATGCCCCCTCCAATGCTTATCGGTGTGCAGTGGAAGCTAAAACCCGCTCGTATTTAGCGCTGCCCGTGTGCCCACCCCCACCGGCCTGCCACGCCAACAGGTTTCACCCAATTAGAATTCATCCCTTGTGCTGCAAGAGGGCCCCTGTTATCCAATAAAAGTCAAAATTACAGGAAGGCAGCAATCAAAATTGAAACAATTGTACAGCTTTGCTCTTTTCAATGGAAACATAATTATGTTTCATTATGGCAATTTTGTAGTGGTGATAATGGATGTGCCAGATCCTCTCTATTTATAGCAAATTGGTCATCTCACAAATTCACCAGAAGCAGAACCTCCAATTATGACAAGCAGGCATAAGCAACACTGCAGGCGTTTCTTTGGAAGACAAGTTCTGTTTGTTATAAGCAGAATTCAGCTGGGCTAAATAAAGCCAGTAGCACAGTCAAAGTGGTGTGCACTTGTCCTAAGGCTAAAGCTGCCAGAGCTCCCACATTTCCCCATTCTCCATAACCATAAGGACTAGAAACTTAGAGACTTTGTTTAAAATATAGGAACTGAATTTATAAAGCTCAGTAGAGCTAATGCCCTGGGCAAGTTGTCCTATCATGCTCCATGATCAATCTGGCTCTGTATACTACATCTTGGGTCTGTTATTTCTTAGAGAGAAATCTTCTGAAGATGGACATAAGCTCACCAACCTCACCAAGTTGGACATAAGCTCACCAGGCCCATCCAATGCAGAGTGGGAGCAGCATCAGAGGTAATCCTTGCCTCCCCTTGGCTCTGCATTTTCACTCGATGGTTGTTTTGGGCCTTCTGGCAACAGCATTTCAAGGCAAGAGAAAGATACTAGGGTGGCTTCAGGGAACCTTGTATCCTGGCTGGCCCAATCGCTTACCTTTCCTGCTCCCCAGATGATCCGCTTGTGCTCCCCTCCAAGGTTGCTCTCCTGACCTTCGAGAGCAGCCAGTGCAGATCTCTTCATGACAGCACTCTCTCTCTCTCTCTCTCTCTCTCTCTCTCTCTCTCTCTCTCTCTCTCTCTCTCTCTCTGTGAG